>NC_044048.1:21924170-21926670 GCF_902167405.1 Gadus morhua | reverse complement strand
TGAAGACATCTCTGTCCTTTTGAGTCTAACAAGATCTGATGTAAAGTAAGTGGTGATCTAGAAGTTAAACATATCCTCAAAATAATAAAGAGTGCCCATATCCATGTCTCAGAATGGGCAAAGGTTTTCAAAAATTCCCAGGAGATAATTTACGGTCAAATTGAAACGATTAGCCCTGCGGATGGATTAATCTGTATGGATAAGGGTTCAGAAAAATGTAGTAAAGGTAAAGTATAGGTATTAGTATAGGTATTAGTAAAGTATAGCTATGTGAAAATGTTTGTGTATATGTTTAAGTATAGGCAGTGTGCGAAATACGGGGGGGTCTGGGGGGGCTTGACCCCCCCGATTTACCAATGAGACCCCCTGAAAGCCTCAAAAGCTAAATTTGAGGGGGTCTGAAATTTAGTAAAAAAAAAAATTCAAAACATTTCTTAACAAATATGTTATTTTTTGCCAAGCGGAGCCAGCCAGTCCTTTGTACGTAACGTATGCATATTAGCCATGTTCTCCAAACAGAAGAAAGACGTAATGTTGAAAAGTCATACTATAAACGGCTAGCAAGCGAAAGCTAAACCAGAGTGTATCACTCACACACTTGGGTCCATTCTAACTTAAGGTAAGAGGCTATCTTTTAAATCTTTGCAGTGACAGAATTGTGATGATAGAACTGGGACATAGGGTGCACTGCGCATAATATGAGTGCGTGCATGCAGGTCCTTTCCGGCTTCGGCATACTGCATGGTTATGAAGGCTTTGTGGTTGGTTGTGGTCTTAGTGAAGCAGCCTAGCCTTGCAAGTTGGAGTAGCCTTAATTGTTTACGAGTGAGAAGGTGAGCGAGCACCTACCGTGGTGATGTTTGGCTTGTTGCGTAAAATTTTGTCAGCATCCGCCGTGGTTGGATGAATGTGCTTTGTGTATGAGTTCAATGATGTATCTGTCTGATCGTATTTGCTGCAGATGGATTGTTAAATAATGTCACACGATCGGTCATACTGCAGGCTTTCATTCGCAAATGCACTGATTGCGTGCCAGTCTCCGATAGGCTATAGGCCTACCGGCATTTATTCAGTTGTTGCCATACTAGTGCCAATTATTGTTTTGTTTGCATTGGAATGCACAACTTTGCCACTCCTTGTTATAAAACATTGTGCGTCCAAACAACTTTAGCCAATGCAGTCTCCTATGTTAGTACTGACATAGGAGACTGCATTGGCGAAAGTGTTGCTTTTTCGAATAGGCTACTATAGAATATCGGATTATCAACAATTGTTGTGTGCGGGTGTGTGTTGTCATATAGACTGATTGCTTGCATCCATGAAATATTGTAACGTATTAGGCCTAATGCATATTGAGATAATTTTGATCGGTATTGCGCAACAATCGGGGGATGGGGACCCCCCTGAATATGGACGGGTATTTGGCACACTGGGTATAGGTATTAGTTTAGTACAGCTATGTGAATATGTTTGTGTATGTATGTGTATAGGTATTAGTATAGTAGAGCTATGTGAATATGTGTGTGTGTATGTTTTATGATAGGTATTAGAACAGTATAGCAATGAATATGTTTTTATGTATATTTTTTATGATAGGTATTAGTATAGTACAGCAATGGGAATATGTTTGCGTGTATGTTTTATGATAGGTATTACTAGAGATGTGTGCATTCGTACTGCGGTGATCAGCAGTGAAGAATCCCACGCATTCTGCAGTCCTTGTATGTTTTATCCAATGTTATTGTTCTGCCCTGGACAAAATTAGATTCATAAACAAACAATATTCCATAGAAACCAATCATCAGAAGAGAGCGGGAAGGAGGGGAGAGAGGGTGAGGGAGGGAAAGAGAGTGGGAGAGACAAAGATAGAGAGATGGAGAGAGAGATTGCAGGATTAACATCCCTGATTCTTCATGCCTCATTTCCTAATATGGGATAAGTGATGAATTGATAGCTCCACATCAAAGCCGATTGAGACAGCAGGCAGGCAATGGGAGATGGTTAACTCTCTAACAGAGCTATGGGAGATGGTTAACTCTCTAACAGAGTAATGGGAGATGGTTAACTCTCTAACAGAGCTATGGGAGATGGTTAACTCTCTAACAGAGCTATGGGAGATGGTTAACTCTCTCTAACAGAGTAATGGGAGATGGTTAACTCTCTAACAGAGCTATGGGAGATGGTTAACTCTCTCTAACAGAGTAATGGGAGATGGTTAACTCTCTAACAGAGCTATGGGAGATGGTTAACTCTCTAACAGAGCTATGGGAGATGGTTAACTCTCTAACAGAGCTATGGGAGATGGTTAACTCTCTGGAGAGGACGAACAGACAGTGGAGTTTGTCTCCATACATCCAGGATGCCTTGTGGATCAGAGAGGTGAACGGTGTGCAATAAGTTGAACCGTATTGTCCCCCTCAGGCACGACAGCAGCAGATCTTCCTAGTATTGAGTGGGAGTAAGAAGGTGAAGCAGACCGAGCGTGGGGAGGTCTCCCATG
>NC_044048.1:21896670-21901670 GCF_902167405.1 Gadus morhua | reverse complement strand
ATCTGTGCGAGGTTATGCGTTTGTGATGCGCTTGGTGTGCTTGAGTTCGATAGAGTGTGGTCAGGTACACACCTTCAGCTAAAAGCCTGTCAGGGTGTGATGGATGAGGAAGACACACACACACACACGCACGTACAAACACGCACGCACGCACACACACACACACACACACACACACACGCACACACACACACATGACAAGGTGTGTCCTGTGAATATAATCCATTTCCTGCCATAGGTTACTGATATGACCGGTGCTGTTTGGGATTTCGTTTGTTATTGATGAATTGCTGCGAGTTATACAAGTTGTTGCCCCCCTGTCACCCACATTATGCTCAATGTCATGAATGATTTGTCGAGGGAGTAGGTGTAAGGAACACGCCCTTATCAATAATAAGGCCTTCCCATCAATCTGATTGATTGGTCGATGAAGGCCAGAGCTGACATGTGACCTGTTGGGGAACTCCCAGCTCACTAAAGGACTGCTGGGATCAGACCAGTGCTCCTGGTTCCTCCGGCTGGAGATCCAGAGACAACACGGCAGCATTGGTACACCCAGCGTTACCGTGGGAGACGGCTCCCCACGGGGGGGGACCGGGCCCCCGGGGGTCCGCTGAGCTCAGGACTAGGAGGACCAGGGGGTCCGGTCTGGGGTGGACCGGTCTGGGGTGGACCGGCCTGGGGTGGACCGGCCTGGGGCGCTAAGTACCTCCCTTTATAGTGCTCTGTACCAGGCGTCGGCCTTTTACCCAAATCTGGTTCCTAAAGTGCACTACCAAATACCCATAATGCACTGGGCAATAAGTGTACGACTTATTTCCACACAAAATCCCATGAATCCTGGCGGCTTCAATTGTCATCTGGATGCATCTGGTTACATCTGGACAGATCCAGGGACACCTGGTTACATCAGGGTACATCTGGTTACATCTGGTTACATCTGGATACATCTGGATACATCTGGACCCATTGTAAAGGGTAAACCCATTCATACATGCATTCACACACTGACGGAAGCATCAACCATGTATGCTCTCTCTCTGACTCTCTCTCCTGACTGTGGGTCTGGTGGTCTCTCTCTCTCTCTCTCTCTCTCTCTCTCTCTCTCTCTGGTCTGGTGGTCTGACTGATTGCATTAAACAAGCCTCATGTGGTCGCAGGAGAGATTCAAACAGGACCTCTTCATCACAGACCATAGAGGCCACACAGACACACACACACACACACACACACAGACACACAGACACACACACAGACACACGCACGCACGCACGCACGCACGCACGCACGCACGCACGCACGCACACACACACACACACACACAATTTAATCAACAACCACAGCTGCTGTTGCCAAATGTCATCACCATAAACACAATCATGTACTTATGATTCCTAAGTCTCACTGCTTATTGGGCCATTATTATGATTATTATGAATATTACATTCAGCGTTGTGATGTCATGGTGCTAATTAGCCCCAGAGCGCTACTGTCTAAAAAACACCAAAGACCAAAGACCAAGAATTAAGCAACGAGCAGCTAACACTGAACACCAAACTACAAAGACCAAACACCTAACACCTAACAACAATCACAAATCCTTCACGTGTTCCCGACAACAGACACCACCAGAGAATAATATTCCGGGGCTTGATGATGGAGACACACGTCCCATTCCAGCCGGAACTGGAACCCCTGTTTAGCCAAGTTTTTGGTAATGCACGTTATATACCGGACACTCTAGTGGCTCCTCCCCACATCTGGAAGAGCATCACCCCTTCTTCCCAAACACCGATCCCTCCGCGGATTTGAAGGAGCACACGCGCCCGCGTGCTGCTGTGACGTCAGCCTCCCTCGCTCGCTCCTCTCGGAGCTCGGAGAGCGCGAGCAGACGGAGAGGAGAGCGCGCGGCGAAGGACACGGTAAGAGATCTCCCCTCACGCCACACTTCACATCCCCACGCTCTCACGGATCATATTAACTTCCCGTCCTCACACACTCATGGATTCATTATTAACTCCACATCCTCACACACTCATGGACGCATTATTAACTCCACATCCTCACAGATTCAATATTAACTTCAAAACTGAAACTGTGCGGAGAAAATCGACCCGAGATGCTTAACAGTCACATCGGGTTTAAAGCATTCAGTGATCAGTCATTCTGTTGGGATCATTTTTCTTCATGAAGTTATGGACGACATATATGTATATTTAGTAATGTCTTACATAACTGTTTTGTATATTATGACTTAAATTAATAAGTCTTATAATAAATCACAGACTTATTGATTTGAGCCTGTTGACTACTAACTAACCAAATAAACGAATCGTGGTGAAACCAAGCAGGCAGTAATCATTCACTTTGATAACTCGATTGATTCATTACTAGATTTATTTGCCGCACGTTAAAACCGTTTCCTCTCCTCACAGATTCCGTGATGCGTAATCCGTGCGTAAAACCGGCACCGTCTCCTCCTCCCCGCACGCGGACCCCCGGTATCCCCCCACGCAGAGCGCTCGAGACCAGGCGCGTCGCCCCCCGCTGACCTCCAGACCTCCAGAGTTCGGGGTTCAGAGTTCAAAGCCGCTCAGCGCGTCGATCATGGAGAACATTTCCGCCGCGTGGGCGCCGCTGCCGGTGTGCAACGACTCGGACTTCATGCTCTCGCTGAGCGCGGGGAACGGCACGGAGCCGCGCGCGTGCACGCCCCCGGGCGACTACCACTTCTACGCGGACCTCTACGTGGTGCTGCCGGTCATCTACTCCATCATCTGCGCCGTGGGGCTGACGGGCAACACGGCGGTGATCTACGTCATCCTGAAGGCACCCAAGATGAAGACGGTGACCAACATGTTCATCCTGAACCTGGCCATCGCCGACGACCTGTTCACGCTGGTGCTGCCCATCAGCATCGCCGAGCACCTGCTGCGCCGCTGGCCCTTCGGCGAGGCGCTGTGCAAGATCATCCTGAGCATCGACCACTACAACATCTTCTCCAGCATCTACTTCCTGACGGTGATGAGCATCGACCGCTACCTGGTGGTGCTGGCCACCGTGCGCTCCAAGCGCATGCCGTACCGCACCTACCGCGCCGCCAAGATGGTGTCGGTGGGCGTGTGGCTGCTGGTCATCCTCATCGTCATGCCCTTCACCGTGTTCGCCGGCGTCTTCACCGAGCCCGCCGACCGCACGGGCCGGAAGAGCTGCGTGCTGAGCTTCCCCAGCCCCGAGGGCAGCTGGTTCAAGGCCAGCCGCATCTACACGCTGCTGCTGGGCTTCGCCTTCCCCGTGTCCACCATCTGCATCCTGTACACCGCCATGCTGTACAAGCTGCGCAACATGCGGCTCAACAGCAACGCCAAGGCCCTGGACAAGGCCAAGAAGAAGGTGACCCTGATGGTGTTCGTGGTGCTGGCCGTGTGCCTCTTCTGCTGGACGCCGTTCCACCTGAGCACCATCGTGGCGCTGACCACCGACCTCAGCAACACGCCGCTGCTCATCGGCATCTCCTACTTCATCGCCAGCCTGAGCTACGCCAACTCCTGCCTCAACCCCTTCCTGTACGCCTTCCTGGACGACAGCTTCCGCAAGGCCTTCAAGAAGATGCTGGAGTGCCGACCGGCGTGAGCGGCCGCGGCGGCGTGTGGCTCAGAGGGAACGTCGGGATCACCCTGCTGGATTGTCGGTGGATTGTCGGAATGCGGATCTTTCCGGGAGATTGGGAGAGGAACGCCGTTCGCAGTTTAGGTTCCACTGCTGACGGAGAACTCTTCAGAGAGCCGCTGTTCAGTTGAACTCCTCCTCGCGTGGATGGAACTGAGAGAGCTAGGCCGAGACTGATACACAGAGACAGACCTTCTGATACAGAGATATAGACCTTCTGATACACAGAGACAGACCTTCCGATACAGCGATATAGACCTTCTGATACACAGAGACAGACCTTCTGATACACAGATACACAGAGACAGACCTTCTGATACAGAGATATAGACCTTCTGATACACAGAGACAGACCTTCTGTTACAAAGATATAGACCTTCTGATGCACAGAGACAGACCTTCTGATACACAGAGACAGACCTTCTGATACACAGAGACAGACCTTCTGATACACAGATACACAGAGACAGACCTTCTGATACACAGATACACAGAGACAGACCTTCTGATACAGAGATATAGACCTTCTGATACACAGATACACAGAGACCGACCTTCTGATACACAGATACACAGAGACAGACCTTCTGATACACAGATACACAGAGACAGACCTTCTGATACAGAGATATAGACCTTCTGATACACAGATACACAGAGACAGACCTTCTGATACAGAGATATGGACCTTCTGATACACTGATACACAGAGACAGACCTTCTGATACAGAGATATAGACCTTCTGATACACAGATACACAGAGATAGACCTTCTGATACAGAGATATAGACCTTCTGATACACAGATACACAGATATAGACCTTCTGATACATAGATATACAGATATAGACCTTCTGATACACAGATATAGACCTTCTGAAACACAGAGACCTTCTGATACACAGATATAGACCTTCACATACACAGATATACAGATATAGATCTTCTGGTTAGCAGATAAACAGATATAGACCTTCTGATACACAGATATACAGATACAGACCTTCTGATACACAGATATAGACCTTCTGAAACACAGATATAGACCTTCTCATACACAGATATACAGATATAGATCTTCTGGTTAGCAGATAAACAGATATAGACCTTCTGATACACAAACATACAGATAAAGAACTTCTGATACACAGATTTACAGATATAGACATTCTGATACACAGATATAGACCTGATACACAGATATACAGAGATAGACCTTCAGATACACAGATATACAGATATAGAGCTGATGTAGGTACAGATATAACAATATACAGGTACAGGCCAGATATATGTACACACAGATAAACAGATTCAGATACAGTCAACA
>NC_044048.1:21879170-21884170 GCF_902167405.1 Gadus morhua | reverse complement strand
ATAGTCCCCATCGCTCGTCCACTCCCCTGGTTATGAGAGTTATATTGCATCAGATCATATCGCATCACATCGCTGTTCCGTCATTTTCTCCATCATCCTACTAGAATTCAGCGCTTTACTTTTGTAAAACTGTTTAACATCGCCAGGCCTACTGGCTTGAAAGGCACGGCAGTGGTCGTTGCCCTTCTTTAATAGTCATTAATAAAGTGCCCACTTATTAATGCAGGCTCCCACTCCGCCTCTGCCCAGCATCGTCCTGGTGGTGGACGGATTCCGTCATGGCCTTTCAAGGCTGTCCCTGTCATTATGTTCCATGAAGTGCCATTAGAACCAGCTCACAGACGTCTTAAGACGTTAGTCAGTGCCCGCGGCGGGCTGATGGCATTGGGAGGGCCGTTATAAATAGCCTGCAGGCAGGGCTGGTTATGCTGCAGTTTACCCTGAACATACCTAACAGAAGGTTCATCTATATCCCTTTGTGTTCTAGCTGCTCCCCTTCAGCCAAAGTCCTCCTTCTGGGGACGCTGCTGGAGGAGGGTCAAGGAGGAGAGAGGAGGTGAGGAACCAGGAGAACAGGGGAGAGAAGGAGGAGAGAGGAGGTCAGGAACCAGGAGAACAGGGGAGAGAAGGAGGAGAGAGGAGGTGAGGAACCAGGAGAACAGGGGAGAGGAGGAGAGAGGAGGTGAGGAACCAGGAGAACAGGGGAGAGAAGGAGGAGAGAGGAGGTCAGGAACCAGGAGAACAGGGGAGAGAAGGAGGAGAGAGGAGGTGAGGAACCAGGAGAACAGGGGAGAGAAGGAGGAGAGAGGAGGTCAGGAACCAGGAGAACAGGGGAGAGAAGGAGGAGAGAGGAGGTGAGGAACCAGGAGAACAGGGGAGAGAAGGAGGAGAGAGGAGGTCAGGAACCAGGAGAACAGGGGAGAGAAGGAGGAGAGAGGAGGCCAGGAACCAGGAGAACAGGGGAGAGAAGGAGGAGAGAGGAGGTCAGGAACCAGGAGAACAGGGGAGAGAAGGAGGAGAGAGGAGGCCAGGAACCAGGAGAACAGGGGAGAGAAGGAGGAGAGAGGAGGCCAGGAACTAGGAGAACAGGGGAGATAAAGGAAGGAAGAGTACACTCTAACACTGGAAGGTTCTGGGTATGATCCCCAATGCCCTCAGCCTGTTGGCACCCTTGAACAAGATAACCCCCCTGCTCCTGAATGGAGGCCTTGAGGGGTTTCAACATGGACCTTACGGATCATCTTCGGTCCAAGGGACCAAGGCTAAAACATTTAGAAAGGAAACGGGATCAATGTCCCTTTTGGGGGGACAGCACCGCTCAATGTATGTCCTCTAAGAGCTGCTTAATGCTTCTGACAGGCTCGTCGTCATTACGGAAAGGACACCTAACTGAGAAATACACCAG
This sequence comes from Gadus morhua, assembly GCF_902167405.1. Lineage (NCBI taxonomy): Eukaryota > Metazoa > Chordata > Actinopteri > Gadiformes > Gadidae > Gadus > Gadus morhua. The sequence continues at coordinate 21,882,765 of NC_044048.1, read as the reverse complement.
ACTTCTCTAAGGTATGAGGTCAGTTTGAAAGTGTGTCTGAACAATACTGAAGGAGGAGGAGCTGAAGGAGAAAAAGGAGGAGTCTCACTGAAGGAGGAGTCTCAGTGAAGGAGAAGAAGGAGGAGTCTCACTGAAGGAGAAGAAGGAGGAGTCTCACTGAAGGAGAAGTATCACCGAAGGAGAAGAAGGAGGAGCCTCAAAGAAGGAGAAAAAGGAGGAGTCTCACTGAAGGAGGAGACTCCTCCTTCACTGAGACTCCTCCTACACAGAGACTCCTCCTTCAGTGAGACTCCTCCTTCTTCTCCTTCACTGAGAATCCTCCTTCAGCGAGACTCCTTCTAAAACCTTTGTTGTTGTCTGTCGGGTTTCGGTTGAACTCAACCTTCTAATTTACCCTCGATTTCTCCTCACCTCAAATTCACCTCAGATTCCTTTTGAATTGGGTGACCTCAACAGAGCCTGTCGCTGTGTGTGTGTGTGTGTGTGTGTGTGTGTGTGTGTGTTTGTGTGTGTGTGTGCGTGTGTGTGTGTGTGTGTGTGTGTGTGTGTGTGTATGTGTGTGTGTGTGTGTGTGTGTGTGTGTGTGTGTGTGTGTGTGTGTGTGTGTGTGTGTGTGTGTGTGTGTGTGTGTGTGTGGAGGAGAAAACAGGCTAAACAGTTTGCTAACTCAGTGGAAGGTTGAATGAAGGTAAACGAACAACAGGTAGAAGCTACTGAATAGCTGTGATTCAGCAGTAGCAAGGCCACTACCCCCCCCCCCCCCACACACACACACACAAACACACACTCACACACAAACATACACTCAATGATCGCAGATGTATCAACAGTTTTCTGAAGGTTGTTTTTTGACGCACGGCGGGAAAGCTGCTCTTCAAGTGTAAGGTGTGTCTGGATTTGTGTGTGGATGTGTGTCTGCGTGAACATGTTTGTGTGTGCGTGTGTGTGTGTGTCATTGTGAGTGTGTGTGTGTGTGTGTGTGTATGTGTGTGTGTGTGGGTGTGTGTGTGATTGTGTGTGCGATGGGCCCAATCCCAATGTCCGGACTCACAGACTTTGTTGCGCGTTCTCGCGATTGTCGGCTGTCCCAATGTTGAATTCCAAAGGGCGTGAAGGTTTGAGTCCACACTTAGCGAGCCCTTTCCGTGAGTCCGCATCAGTGCAGACTTCACCTAAGGGACTTTCCCACAGTTCAAAGCGTTGTGACATTTACCACGAAGACCATAGGGAAATCCGGAAATTAGGACGGTAACCCCAACACGACGCTACTGTCAATGCGCGGCCAAATGGGAATTTTGGCAATTTTTTAGTGAGCCGGAACATTTGGCCCAGCTCACCAACAAGAGCTGGCTCTTTTGGCTCCCATACGGCTCTTCATATTATACCTTTCATAATTCAGCCAAATGTAGCCCGTTCTGACTTATGATTAGTATGCCAATAAGGCCAATAATCACCTCAATTATTCAATACATCAATTCTACTAAAGTATTCAAAATTAGAAATTATATTTTCTAATATCCGATTGTTTTCATTGAATTTACAAAAAAACTAAAACTAAAAATGAGAATTCCCAAACCGCCAAGTGTCAGCAACATCTTTGTCATTAAACGTTGCCACGGTAACATGTGCTCTCGTGAAGTGCTGTCCCAATCCCATATCTACATGTACCTCTGAGCGCATGTGGCCTAACACAATCACTCACTTAGCACTTGAGATCAATTAAGTCAGTGAGTCCTTAGTCCTTAGGACTCACTTTGGGATTGGACCATCGTGTGTGTCTATGTAAGTGTGTTTGTGAGCCCGATCTCAGCAGGTGGTCCCCAACACTCCTCTCCTCTGTTAATCCTCCTCCATTGTCCTTCTCCTCTGTTGTTCTCTATATCACACATCTCTCTCTATATTGCCCTCTGTCCCTCCCTCTCTCTCTCTCTCTCCCCCTATCGCTCTCTCTCTATGTAGGAGCCATGTTTGTGGTTTCATGTTTTCTGATTTCTGATTTAGTTTTCATTTAAGTTATGACCACAGTTTGCAAGCCAGGAAAAGAAAATGGTTATTTATTTATTGACACCTACCTGCTTACGTCATTTATCAGGTGGCACGTAACCCCTCCCCCTTGACTTGCCGGCGTACTGGCTAATTGAATAAATAGTGGGTTTAGTTTGAGGGTAGCGTGATAGCGAGGCGGAAAAGTTTCCGACCACATATTCCCGTATTCTCGTAAAGGTATATCACTCATTATCATTTCTCATCCTTTGGACTGTAACAGAAAGTAAACCGGAATTGTTCTGATTAAAACACCATTCACATGAACTTTCTGCGAGTGCTTTTTCTGGAACAAGTGCGTCGGGACCCTCGCCATTCACCTCGCGTGGCAATATCCAAAGCAAAGAATTGCCACTTCACTCTATCTCCCTCTCTCCTTTCTCTCCGTCTCTCTCTCTCTCTCTCTCTCTCTCTCTCTCTCTCTCTCTCTCTCTCTCTCTCTCTCTCTCTCTTTTTTCTATCTCCACCCTCTCTCTTTCTGTCCACCCCTCTCTCACTCCCCCCCGTCTCCATGGTTTCCGTCTCCAGTTGTTGCCATAGTGACACAGGAGTCCCTTGAGACAGTTCCGGTTAGCACTTAGTGCTAACACACAGACACACACACACACACACACACACACACACACACACACACACACACACACACACACACACACACACACACACACACACACACACACACACACACACACACACACACACACACACACACACACACACATACACACAACCTGGAAGGTGTTCATTAAGTGTGTTTGTTGGACCATGGGAGCCAGCAGGTGAAAAACATTTAACAGAGGGAGAGAGAGAGAGAGAGAGAGAGACAGAGAGAGAGAGAGAGAGAGAGAGAGAGAGAGAGAGAGACGGAAGATAGTTTGTTCTTGTCAGTGCTGTCTCTCTAGAACGAACTAAACTGCACTCTGATACATCGACAGTATAGACATATATAAATGTATGAATGTTTGAAGGATGTATGTATGGAGATGATTATCCAGAGAGAGAGAGAGAGAGAGAGAGAGAGAGATAGAGAGAGAGAGAGAGAGAGAGAGACAGAGGGAGAGAGAACGACAGAGAGTGAGAGAGAGAGATTGAGAGAAAGAGAGAGATTGAGAGAGAGAGAGAGAGAGAGAGAGAGAGAGAGAGAGAGAGAGAGAGAGAGAGAGAGAGAGAGAGAGAGAGAGAGAGAGAGAGAGAGAGAGAGAGAGAGAGAGAGAGAGAGAGAGAGAGAGAGAGAGAGAGAGAGAGAGAAGACAGAGAGTGAGAGAGGGAGAGAGAGTGAGAGAGAGAGAGAGAGATTGAGAGAGAGAGAGAGAGATTGAGAGAGAGAGACATAGAGAGAGATTGAGAGAGAGAGACATAGAGAGAGGGAGAGAGAGAGATAGAGAGATAACCTCTGAACGTCATTAGACAGGAGTTCATCTCCGTGGTCAGCGTTCTCCCTCCTCACCTCCAGGCCGTAACCATGACGAACCTGTTCTACCAACCAGTCGCCCTCGACGGGTTCCCGAGGACCCGAAGCCCAGGATCCAGAGCCCAGTGATGGTCCTCTCCT
>NC_044048.1:21810734-21837310 GCF_902167405.1 Gadus morhua | reverse complement strand
CCACATAACCCCCAGAACGAGTTGCCTGTCTCTTCAGACCACTCATTACATTTTACATTTAGGGCGTTTAGCAGACGCTGTTATATGACTTACAATGAGGACATATGTCAGAAGAAAACTCCCCCCTGTACCCCCACTACCCTATGCTGACCTCCTATTGGACGAGAGGTTGGAGTATGTCAGGGGGCGGGGCTGTGATGTCATGGTGGGCGTGCCCCCCCCCCCCCCCCCTCATCCCAGAGCTCTGAATGACGGACCTCATGACATGGGTCCTTTATTAGGATCCAAATTGTCCTTTTATTGTTTTGGTGCTTCAATCTGTAGCCCCAACCCCCTCTGCGTGTGCCGTTACCATGACATCGTTCCCACATCCTGTACCCCACATGAACCCCCTCATTCATGCAATCATCCACCTCCGTAGTCATCAGGCTCTGTTCTGTCACCAGGCCTTCATCCATCCATTAAGACACCGTTTAATGGTCCACAGTTATTATTAATGTATTCATCTTCTCGGGCACTATGTCGTTCATTCTAGGTTCATCTCGTTCTTCTCTTTCTAATGTCAACAGCAATTCATTTATTCATCACTCCTGTCAGCTGGAATCACCAACTTAATTCATTATTTCATCATGCTTTCAACTATAATCAAATCATCCCTCTGGGCGATCTCTCTCACTTCCATTTATGTCTCGACATGTGTGTATGCACGTTTGCGGTTGGGCACTTAAGTGTGTGTGGGTGTGTGCATCTCTTTGTGTGGTTGTGTGTGTGTGTGTGTGTGTGTTTGTGTGTGTGTGTGTGTGTGTGTGTGTGTGTGTGTGTGTGTGCGTTTGTGTGTGTGTGTTTGTGTGTATCTCGATGATGTTTCCCGCCTCCTCAATTATTTTGCATACAGTAATTATCCTGGTATATATAGACTATATATAGATTGAATTGTCCCCCCTGCCTGCAACCTCTCTTTGTGGCAATGGGGGTCCACCTTGTACTCTCTTTGTTGTGATGGAGGTCCACCTCATGTATCAAACCCTTTCTATAGGCGACTCGCTCCTGCAAGATTGTGTATTTTATTGTTTTTTGTACGACGTGGTGTTATGTGTTGCAAATAAAACATCAGCACTTGCTCTGTCAGAGCAGACATTTAAGTGATGGAGAGCAACATGAGACAACAGGATTTAGAGAACAGGGAGCACTGAGCACAGAGCCGAGAGCCAAGCGCAGAGAGCGAAGAGCAGAGAGCCGAGAGCAGAGAGCAGAGAGCAGAGAGCGAAGAGCAGAGAGCGGAGAGCAGAGAGTGGAGAGCAGAGAGCGGAGAGCAGAGAGCGGAGAGTGGAGAGCAGAGAGCGGAGAGCAGAGAGCAGAGAGTGGAGAGCAGAGAGCAGAGAGCAGAGCGAGGAGAGCAGAGAGCGAAGAGCAGAGAGCGGAGAGCAGAGAGCAGTGAGCGAAGAGCAGAGAGCAGAGAGCAGAGAGCAGAGAGCAGAGTGGAGAGCAGAGAGCAGAGAGCGAAGAGCAGAGAGCCGAGAGCAGAGAGCAGAGAGCAGAGAGCGGAGAGCAGAGAGCAGAGGTGTTGGAGAACGTCATGAGGCACCATGTTTTAGAGAGCAGAGAGCAGACGCTGTGAATGACTTGGACCCAGACCTCGACATGCAGCAAATAACGTGGAAACAAAGTGTTCAAGACGCACACCGATCAAGTATCAGCGTATTTAGACCCCACAGATGAGTGATAAGACGAGGGGGTTGTGTGTTCTGCCTCGTGTTTACAATATGCCATTAACCAAACCACGTGTGTCTCCTCGCCAGGCGTGGAGTGCATCGTGGTGCTGCCGGACCCCCGCGGCTACTGGGACCCCGTCTTCGGCACCTGCGTCTTCCTCTTCTCCTTCCTCATCCCGGTGGCCATCATCAGCATCTGCTACAGCCTGATGGTGAAGCGTCTCCGCAGCGTGCGCATCCTCTCGGGCTCCAAGGAGAAGGACCGCAACCTGCGGCGCATCACGCGCATGGTGCTGGTGGTGGTGGCCGCCTTCGTGGTCTGCTGGACGCCCGTGCAGATCATGGCACTGGCTCAATCGCTGGGCTTCAACCTGGGCAGCCTGTTCACGCTGGTGCTCATGCACTTCTGCATCGCGCTGGGCTACGTCAACAGCAGCCTGAACCCGGTCCTCTACGCCTTCCTGGACGAGAACTTCAAGCGCTGCTTCCGGGAGTTCTGCCACCCGTCGCCGTTCCGCCTGGACACGCAGCAGTCGGGCCGCATGCGCAGCATCGCCCGCGAGGTGGCCGCCGCCTACAGCTGCAAGGGGGGCGACGGCGGCGGCGGGGGGCCGGGCGGGGGGAACCCCAACCCGGCGTGACTAGGCGTGGAGCTGCCGCTGGTGGGGGTGGACCACCCCCACACCCAGAGGGGGGACAAGCAGGGGAACTCCAACCCGGAGCTGACCCAGATCACGGCCCTCTAGCGGTGTGGGCCCCGCGGCCCCAGGACCCGCAGGCTGGCCTGGGGCGGGGGGGAGGCGGAGGAGGAGCTGGAGGGCGGGGCGGGAGGGGGGGGCGGGGGGGGGCTGGAGGGGAAGAGGATCTAGGAGGACCCCGGGGGGGGGGAGGGGGGCAGGGGGAAGGACCCAGATGGGAGGTGTTGGACGTCCTCAGAGAGGATGTCGTCCGACGTCCGGACTGGTGACAATAGCCTGGCCCAGCCAACGGTGTGGGGGTCCTGGGAGGAGGAACGGTTGGGATGGGGGGGGTGTCACACGGGGAAGAACGACACGACAGAACCCTTGCATCTTGGCTGGGGATTGGACCACACCTCACAGCCCCCGAGCTCTTGAGCACCCCTCCTGCAGACTGTGAACCTCTTCAGCGTCCTTAAGGAGGGAGAGGACCCGTTTTCCGTTTGTCTCCTGGCTGGATCCTATGAGGCCGCCCACTGCAGGCTGAACCAGCGTTGGACGAGGTCACTGGCCTGGTACTGGGCGAACACTGCCAAAAGCTGGTGGGACATATGACAGGAACTGGTTTGAGTCACCGGTCTTCAAACACTGAATAGTATTAACTCCAACTCCAGGAAGAAAAGCAGAATAGGAGGAGAGAGTGGAGGAGAGAAAGGAGGAAGAGAAGAAGAGAGACTGGAGAAAGAAGAGAAATAAATGGATAGTTTAGAAGGGAGAAGGAGAAGCAGAAGGAGGGAAACAAGAACTAGACGAGAGGAGGAGAGAGAGAGAGAGGCAGAGAGAGGCTGAGGGGTGCATTGCTGTGACAGTAATAGATGGTTTGGATGCAGCAAAAAGTTGAGGGTAAATTTTAGATTCTCGACTCATCCACAGAACCCCTCCGCGGCCCCCATTCATCACGGCCCACGCAGCCTTATCTGCTGCCCTCTAAACCGAATGAATTACCGCCCAGCGCCCAGCGGCCAGTTTCAGCGGGAAAAACCTTCAGCATTACACGCCAGTGGAGCCCACCAGCTTAATGGGAGCGTCTGGGAACAGCAGACTGCAGCAGCAGCTCGCAGGAAGAGCCCTTCGATGGATGGCAGACTTTTTGAGGACAACCTCTGGATATTTCCGCATGGAGGCTGCTCTGCTATGGTTCAGGGGCTGACGGACTAATCCAGACACAGAACCATTAATTTCACAAACTGTTGTCCGCATTAAACCCTCAGAGCCAGAAGGATGAAAGTAGGATCCAGAGGAGGACGAGGGAAGGACTGCTTTGAGGGGATACGTGTGTGTGTGTGTGTGTCTGTGTGTGCGTGTGCGTGTGTGTGTGTGTGTTTGTGGGTGTGTGTGACTATAAACAAACCGTGGGGAGTCAGTCCTGCTAAGCAGCAGGCTGAGCGCTGCATGGCGTAGATAGTGAGGATTGTGAGGTTAGCAGAGGTGGGCAACACAGAGAGATGGAGATCAGGGCTAAAGGGGACTCAGCTCCCCCCCCCACCTGGAGGTGAGGGGGAGTGGGGGTTCTGGACGTTATTGGGGGACCGAGTTTTCAGTTTAGACCCCGACTTCACAGGGGCGAGAGGGAGGGGTCCCCGGGATAAGACCCCCTCCTTGGGACCAGGGGGCTCTCTGGTCCTGGTCCTGGTCTTGATCCAGAGGAGGTGACCCGACCCCAACCCCGTCGGTCCCCTGGCCCCCCTGGCCCCGGGGCCCCGGAACATGGGGCCGGTGTTTTAGGATGGCGTTTCGTGGCTGAATCCTGTCCTCTGTTTCCTGCCGGCGGCGGCAGAGTGGATTTCTGGCCGGCAGGGATGATTGTCAATGCATAACAGACAAAGCTTTAATCGTTTTTGCAGGAAATTGGTATTGAACAATTACCCGGGCGAGCCTGTGCAAACAGCACTTAAGAGGATAATGGAGAAAAAACGAATTGAGGCGTCTTTGTTTGTTTTCAGGTTTCCATCTTTTTCATGGCTTTTAAAAGCTCCCACTCTGTTACGGAACACGGCTTTGTTCACAGATGAACGTCGAGGCCCCGCGTCCTGAACGCCCGGTCCTGAAAGGATTCGTCGAACGACAAGAAGAGTCAAGAATGATGAGGAATCCGGGGGTTATAACTCAGAGGTTTCTCTTGGGTTGTCACTGCGCTTTGCTCAAAGGCACCATGGCGACCTGGACAGGGCTGATGGGATCAGGGGAGTAGCCTAGCTCCTGGGTGGGGTACTTTGACCCCTGTAACTGTATGTACATTATGTGTACTTTAAACGTACTTTAAGTTGGGATTCTTTTGTGTTTGGTGTTTTTTTCCATTTGATTCTTGATTTTATTCTAAGCCTCACGGTCTTTGATTTGATTTGAACAATTTAAAAGTGAACAACTCTGGATCAAGTCTTTACACCTCCCACTGTTGATTTGAAACCCTATATTCATATGAACTGTCCTAGTTTGATACTTCTTATTTGACTTTTGGTTGCAGTCCATACTAGTGCTGCTTTGGATTGGTGATCAGATGTCCGTGGCGTCCCATTGGTTCTCAGATGTCGTGTGTGTGTGTTTGTCTGTGAGAGGAACTATCTGGTTGAACTCCATGCCTTAAAGCCTCTCTCTGCAGTCTGACCGCGGCCCGGTGCTTAGCTTTTTATACCCGACCAGGCTGACCTTATAAGGCCTCTGACTAAATACTCGTAGCTCATTGGTAGAAAACCACTCTGCCAAACTTGGGCAGACAGCAACCAATGAAACATCCATGAAATCAATTTTGTAAAATACTTAGAGAGACTTGAATGTGCTAAAGAGTTTTACCACAAAAGTATTTATATATTGCAGGCTTCTAAAAGGTGTATCTATGTGTCAAAAATGAGAGGATCAGATGTCAAGGTGTGGTATACGCTGTGGAAATATACCGTATTCTAATCATGATTTTATATTAATCTTTGTTTTTTGATGCAAAGCCTTAGCTTACAAATTGTATCTGTTTCTCATTACAATCCCGAGTTATCAATGGAGAAAACACTGAAGATTAGTCTACGGTAGTCGTGATAGACCCTGAAAGTGAGACTGACTACTGTATTCATGGTAGAGGGTGTAGACTAACTGCTGTAGTCCTGGTAGACCCTGAAGTTGAGACTTAATACGGTAGTCCGGGTTCAGCACCCCACCAGGTCAGTGCTAAACCACAAACACACAACCTGCCAGACACACCCATGTTTGGGTCAGGTCAAATATGATTTGAGACGCATTTGCACACGGCGAGGACCGTGTTACCATGACAACGTTGGTATCTGCTAAACGCTAGCTAAACCTTTGCTAGCGGAGTCTGTGAAGACGTGCGTCTTAAAAGAGGAAATCTTTCACAACGTGTGAGGCTCTCTGTATCTCTGCTTGCTCTGTTTAACATGTAAAAGAAAATGAAGTCCAGGCTGAACTTGTTATTTTGTATTACGGTTTCGTGTTTTTGTAGCACAATCTATATAGAGAACATGTGGTCTGGACAAAGGGTCAAGTCTCCATCATATGGACTTGCCAAGTGAGCTGAAATACGACTGTATGCCCGATCATGCTGTACATACCTTCTCTTTAAATATTACAGTTCTGTGTCAGTATAAAAACGTATCGAGTTCTCCTGGTTTGACCGTTGGTGTATAAAGTTCATTTCTCTCCGCCGTGTGTGTTTTCCCGCCCTCAGCTTTGCCCCACCCAGCGGCCATCTTGGGAGTGCTAGTGCGTTAGCTCCAAGAGCCGCTAGGTGAGGGGAGCTACCGGCAGGGAGATGTTTACATTCTACAGACCACTTGAATGTCGGAACATATCGAAAAGCCAAATCTAGCAAAAAAAAAATTTAAACGGATGTTGTCAATGTATTTGTTATCCCTCTTCTTCTGATGAACATCTGAAAGTTGTGGTGTTCCACCGAGCCGAACGCAAAGCAGCTGGGACCACCTAGGGGTGTTCCTCCTGTGTCGCTTGTTTTGTAGGGACAGGTTTGAAGGGTGCTTCTCCCGTCTGTGGGGCGTGAGGCACCTCGTCCACGCCTACTTCCTGTCCTTAGTGTGGAGGTCTTGATGTAGTAAATGCTGCTTCAGGTGGTCGCTCCACCCATTCTAATGTGATGTTCTCTAGTTCTGTGATATAAAGAGCAGAAGGTGAATTAGTCGATTACTAAACTGCTTTCGCTGAACCATCCTTTCTCTTATAACCGATGTTTGATTTTATTCATATGGGCTGATGTATCTACCGCTATATCTATTGGCACGGGCTGCGTTCCAAATGAAACTCCAGGCCTGGTTGGCTCCTCGTGGCCCCTCCCCCCAGATGGATCCACACTATAACGTTGATCGCTAGGTTCTAGTGAGCGCTAGGCCATGAGCGTGAACCCCTCGACCGGGGACTGCAGAACTGTAGACTCCATATCCCAGCATCCACCTGGGTGGCTCAGACCACACCCCCCCGCAGAGAGTGACCTATCAGAGGCGTAGATGATGCAGGAGGAGGGGAAGTAGATGAGGGAAAGCTTTGGAGCGCAGCCCGGTGTCAGGACAGAGGTCAGGTGACACACCACCTGACTCGGCCGCGCGGTCCCGAACCACCTCTTGTCATTTTTTAGCATCTTGATGAAGCTTGAATCTTGAATTGTATATTTTCTCTGCATATGAAATTAATACACAAATAAAGAAATCTAATTCTGACTAAAATATATCACAAGGTTGCACTAGTCATTTGTGGCTACATATTCTATAACCAGGTAAAGGTTTCGTTGTGGACATTGCTGAGAGTTTTACAAAAGGTGACATTTATTTTAACTCCATTTTGAGTGATCGAATCAAACAAAGAAAAAGCAAAACAAATCAATTACAGTTCAGTTTAATTCCCCTCAGTTCAATTCTGTTTAGTTCAGTTCTTTTTTCTTCAGTTCACCTGTTTCTTAATATCAGCCAATACCGACTACACCCTCTTGACTCCAGCAGGAATCGTTTACTATTCCCTCTTCTACTCTGCTGTTGTGTAGTCGGTCAAAGTAATTTCCCGTCCTCTTAAAGAGGCGATACGGAGAGCAAGTGCAGCCGTGAATCACCAAAGGCCTCCTCCACCATTAGAGCCGACCTCCGACCCCATAACACCTGGTTCGATAACCTCTGGTCAGCAATATCCTTGCCAACACTTACCTACTCTTATTGATACGAACCAAGTCAATACGCTAAAAACATAAACAAGCATTGATTCAAGAGCAGCTTTCAACAATACAATGTTCTATTTCATGTAGGCTACGCCGTCTAGGCTTTGCCTTATGGGCTTTTCCCGTGCGCGTGCTCGCACGCACTGAAAAATGTAAACTATGCACCAATCAACGTGGGCACCGCCCACATTCCCACGGCACCGTGTATATCAGGTGGCGCCCATTCTCCCTTTTCTTTCAGCAATTTGTACGGATCAACGAAGATATATGACTTCCAACGAAAAGATGACATGTGGCAGCGGCGTGGGCGAGGCCACGGATCAACGGCCCTTTTCAGGGCCACTGGAGAGCGCTCCTCTGAGAGCTGGAGAGCTCTCCAGGCACCTCTTTTACTCCCCGTCGGTGGATTTCGCTGAGGCCATCGACATCTTCGGGGCCAGGGTTCCGGACGCCCAGGACGCCGGCGAGCACTTCGAGGTTGACGACGTCGCCTCCTTGGACGACGTCTTTCCCGGCTCTGCGTTCGAGTTCTCCCACTCCGGGGCTTCCACCGAAGCCACTATCGTCCCGGGGGAGAGACCGCGCCGGATGGCCGTTCTCTTCGGCGTGATGATGGGTGAGGCGGCGGCCATCAAGGGCACCCCTTTGCCAGCCCCGCCACTCGCCCCCATGTCGGATGACATGCAGGGCGAGTGTTTTCGCACCCTGTCTTCCGCCCGGCGGGTTACCCAGTGCCCCCTGTTCCCACCGGTTCAGCACCTTTTCACCGCTGCGGGTGGGGACCTCGCCTGATACCCAGGCGAGGGGGAGCCTTCCCTGGCAGCGCTTCTCTGTCCGGGCGCTGGATGGCGTCCTAACGAGAAACCGCTGCCCCCCGACCGCCTCCAGAAGCAGATTGCCGGCCTGACGGACAGGGTGTTCGTCTGTGCCTCGCAGTCTGCGGCGGCGGTCAACAACATCGCCCTGCTCAACCTCTGCCCTGAACTCCTTGTCGACTGGCAGGGAGGCTTATGGCCCGGAGGAGGCCGTGAGATGGCTGACGGTTTTCCCGCTTCTCCAGCGCCATCCTTCAGCTGTGCCAGCCGGTAGCCGTTCGAGCTGGCGGCGCTCTCACGGACGGCGCCGTGGCCGGAACCGTTCAGACCGGATGCGCTTCACAGGCCCATGGGACCGCCCGATCCTGCAGGGCAAAGGTTTGCCTGAAGCGGTTATCAACACTATCCAGGGTGCTCGTGTGCCTTCTACTTCTTCCCTCTATGTGGCGAAGTGGTGCGCTTTCTCTGATTGGTGTGACAGGAACCACGCTGTCCCATCCCATCGCGAGGTGGGAAGCGTGCTTGCGTTTCTACAGCACTTATTGGAGAAGGGTTTGGCTTTTTCCACCATCAAGGTCTATGCGGCAGCTGTTTCGGCTGGCCATGTGGGCTGTGATGGTGAACCGATATTCAGCCATCCACTGGTCAAGAGGTTCTTGTGTGGTGCTAGACGGGTTAGGCCTGTTTCGCGCGTGCTTACACCGCACTGGGATCTCCCCACCGTGTTGCGCGGGTTGTCCAGGGACCCTTTCGAGCCTCTGTCTCAGGCCCCTTTGGATGCCCTGTCCTTTAAAACGGCGCTCTTATTGGCTTTGGTTTCTGCCAAGCGGGCCTGTGAGCTGACCGCTCTGTCTGTCAGCCCGAGCTGCTTGTTGCTTAACGAGGACGGCTCCTTTGTACTGCTCAGACCTCATCCTGCGTTCCTCCCTAAACACATCAATAGTTCTTTCCGGTCGAGAGATATTGTGCTAAAGGCTTTTCCCCCCCGCCTCATTGTAGTGAGGCGGAGGCGGAGTTGCATCTCCTGTGCCCTGAGCGGGCGCTGGCTATGTACGTGAATCGCTCGGCCGCGTTCCGCTCCACACAACAGTTGTTTGTGTGTTATAGCGACGCTAGCAGGGGCCGCGCTCTCTCTAAACAGCGGTTTTCTCGCTGGATATGTGAGGGTGTTTGCTTAGCCTACGCTCGGCAAGGCTTAGCGCCGCCATTGGGCGTTAAAGCTCACTCGACACGGGGCGTGGCCGCTTCAACGGCTCTACTCAGAGGCGTTCCGGTGGCAGACATTTGCGCGGCTGTGTCTTGGTCTTCCCCCGGCCCCTTTGTTCGTTTCTACATGTTAGTCCGGTGCACCTTCTACGGCTTAAGAATGAAGGTATTGTGGAGTATGTAAATGATGAGACAAGAGACGGAGATGGGTCGAGTCAGCTTTACTCTCCACTTCCAAACAAACGAGTGATACTCGCACATGAGTTCAAATCGAAACTGACGTAAACCGGAACTGTTTATCTTAAAGGTACAGTCCCTTGAATGTGAATGTCTCACACAGTAATTGTGGGTCACCACACAGGCCCCCCCAGAATTCACCCAAACGAACAGGGCCAGACCGAACAGGTAACACACAGAGAACATCGGACACCCACTAGCGTTAAACAGAATACACTAGTACAAAACAGTCCCTAGAAAAATCAACGCCTAGGGGGGCGGACCAGGCGGCCAGAACGGCTGCGCCTAACAGGAGAAGGGCAAGAGGCAGGAGCAGGTGTCGAGGCCGCCGCAGGATCAGGGGTAGAGGCTGCCGCAGGCGGGTGCCCCCGCCGCGGGGGCTGAGCCAGCTGGAGCGGTTCGCCAACATCCACATGAGCAGGCTTGAGCCGGTCTATAGCCACCCGCTCAGGCCTGCCCCCCATATCCACAACAAAGTTCTTAGGCCCACCCTCCAAGACGCGGAAGGGCCCATCGTAGGGGGGCCGCAGCGGGGTACGGTGGCCATCGTGGCGGATGAAGACGTACTTGGCCGACGGTAAATCCCTGGGAACGTAGGACCGGGGGAGGCCATGGCGAGACGTCGGAACGGGAATGAAAGCGTCCGCAATGTCCCGGGACGCAGCACGATGGGAGGCAGCCGACCACGGGGCCGTGGCGTCCGGAAGAAACTCCCCAGGGACGCGCAGGGGCTGGCCGTACACCAGCTCTGCCGACGAGGCCTGAAGATCGTCCTTGGGGGCGGAGCGAAGGCCCAGCATAACCCACGGGAGGCGGTCAGCCCAGTCGCCGCCCGTAAGGCTGGCCCTGAGCGCGGCCTTCATGTCCCGATGAAACCGCTCGCAAAGCCCGTTGCTCTGTGGGTTATAGGCTGTGGTGCGGTGGACCTTCACCCCCAGGACCCCGGCGACCGCAGTCCAAAGCTCCGACGTGAACTGCGGCCCCCGGTCTGAGGAAATGTCTGACGGTGTGCCGAAACGGGCCACCCAAGCCATAACGAACGCCCGGGCCACCTCAGCTGCTGTAGTGGAGGACAGGGGAACCACTTCTGGCCACCTGGTGGTCCGGTCCACCATGGTGAGGAGGTAGGTGTAACCACGGGAAGGTGAAAGCGGGCCCACCAGGTCCACATTCACGTGGTCGAAACGCCTCTCCGGCACTTTGAAGAGTGCCAAGGGGGCTTTGGTATGCCGAGTCACCTTCGCACGCTGGCACGCCACACAGACAGCAGCCCAGGCCCTGACGTCCTTCCGCAGGCCCGGCCAGACGAACTTGGCCCCCACGAGCTTGGCAGAGGCCTTCACCCCAGGGTGGGAAAGGCTGTGGATCGTGTCGAACACCTTACGCCTCCAGCCAGCAGGCACCATGGGGCGCGGTTGGCCAGTAGAGACGTCGCAGAGGAGCGCAGTGTTGGCCGTGCCAAACACCACATCCTCCATAAGGAGTGCCGTGGGGGCTGTCCTGTAGGCCTGCACCTCAGAGTCAATAGCCAAATCCCCAGCCATAGCTGCGTAGTCGAGGCCCAAGTGGACGGAACCAACAACCACCCGAGAGAGGCAGTCGGCTACAAAATTGTCTTTGCCGGCCACATGCTGAACGTCGGTGGTGTACTCCGAGATGGCGGAGAGCTGACGCTGCTGTCGACCAGACCATGGCTCCGAAGATTTCGCCATGGCGAACGTCAGCGGCTTGTGGTCAACAAAAGCCGTGAACCGACGGCCCTCCAGCAGGAAGCGGAAATGACGGGTGGCGAGGAAAAGAGCCAGGAGCTCCCTGTCGAAAGTGCTGTATTTCCTCCCGTTGTCGCGGAGCTTCCTGCTGAAAAAGGCTAGCGGTTGCCAGGCTCCGCTCACCCACTGCTCACACACAGCCCCCACGGCGTAATCAGAGGCGTCCGTAGTAAGGGCAACAGGGGCGGTCGGAGACGGGTGCGCCAGCAGAGCAGCGTTGGCCAACGCGGTTTTGGCAGCATCGAAGGCAGCCGTCATTTCCGTGGACCAATCCAACACGTCTGCAGGCTTCCTGCCCCGCAAGGCGTTGTACAAGGGGCGCATGAGCTGGGCCGCATGGGGAAGGAAACGGTTATAGAAGTTCACCATGCCCAGGAACTCCTGCAGGGACTTCACAGTGCGCGGACGTGGGAAACTGGCGATGGCATCCACCTTGGCCGGGAGGGGAACCGCCCCCTGCGGAGTGACGTGGTGGCCGAGGAAGGTAATGGATGACCGGCCAAACTCGCACTTGGCCGGGTTGACAATGAGACCATGCTCACTGAGCCGACCGAAGAGCTGCCGTAGATGCGTCAGGTGGTCGTCCGCGGACGCACTGGCCACAAGGATGTCATCCAGATAGACGAACAGGAACGGCATGTCCCGCAGCACAGAATCCATGAGGCGCTGGAACGTCTGCGCTGCACCCTTGAGGCCGAAAGGCATTCTCAGGAATTCAAAAAGTCCAAAGGGCGTGATGACCGCCGTCTTGGGGACATCCTGCGGGCGGACGGGCACCTGATGGTAACCGCGCACCAGGTCCACCTTTGAAAAGACGGCGGCGCCAGCCAGGTGGGCGGTGAAATCCTGAATGTGCGGTACCGGGTACCGGTCGGGGGTGGTGGCGTTATTCAAGCGACGGAAATCACCACACGGACGCCAACCGCCATCAGCCTTGGTCACCATGTGCAGGGGGGAGGCCCACGGACTTTTAGAACGGCGTACGATGCCGAGGCACTCCATGGTGGCAAACTCCTCCCTGGCGATCGCGAGCTTGGCAGAGTCCAGGCGGCGGGCCCGTGCATAGACCGGGGGGCCAACCGTGGTGATGTAGTGCTCCAAACCATGCTTAGCCACAGCCGATGAAAACGTTGGCGTGGTGATGTCAGGAAACTCAGCCAGCAGGCGTTGATACAGGTCCCCGGTGGCAAACGTGTTCGCAAGACAAAGCCCCCCCACCCCCCCCAGCGTGCAGGGGAACGAAGCAAAGGAGAGGGCGTCGATCAGGCGGCAGTTCGTAACATCCACCAGCAGTCTGTATGCGCAGAGGAAATCCGCCCCCAGGAGTGGCGTAGACACGGCAGCCATGACGAAATCCCAACCAAAACGCCGGCCGCCAAAACACACATCCACATACCTCGTGCCGTAGGTACGAATGGGTGTGCCGTTGGCGGCGTCCATCGGGGGGCCATGGCCGCCAGCCATAGTGTCCACAGGCGTTGCCGGCAGGATGCTGCGCTGAGCCCCAGAATCAACCAGCAGCCGCCGGCCGGACAAGGTGTCAGTGACGAACAACAGCCTGCAGTCCCGACCAGCGCTCACAGCTGTTAATGAGCGCTGGCCCGGGCTTTTCCCGGGGCCCCAAAACTGCAAGGCTGGCGACACTGCTTGGCTTTGGCCCCGAACCTGGCGTGGTAGTAACAACACCCGTCGTCATTCTGTCGGCGGGCGGTCACAGCGGCTGCGGTGTCCGGGTCGTATCCCTGCGGCGGAAACGGGGCCGATGTGTGCTGGGGGGGCAACAGCGCATGAACAAACTGCTGCCTGTTGGCGAGGAAAATCCTGTCGGCCTCTACAGCCACCGCCCGGTAGTCCTTGGAGGCAAAGAGGGGTGAGCTGGCCAGTGCGGTGCGCACGGGTGCTGGAAGCTGCCGCAGGAAGATGTGGGCGAAAAGGAAGGAGGGATCCGCCGAGCCCAGCACAGCCAGCATCCTCTCCATCAACTCGGACGGCTTGCCGTCGCCCAGGCCGTTCAGGGAAAGCAGGCGGTCCGCCTTCTCCAGCTCCGACAGTTCAAAAAGGTTCACGAGGAACGCCTTGAGCGCGTCGTACTTGCCGACAGCTGGAGGAGCCTCCAACCGCGCCATACACCTGGCCGTCGTCGAGGCATCTAAGGCTGCTACCACGTGGAAATACTTAGTCACGTCCTGTGTTATTCCTCTCAGCTGGAACTGGGCTTCGATATGCTGGAACCACGACCGTGGGTTGTTCTGCCAGAAGTCCGGTAACTTGACGGTGGCAGCATAGATAGCGCCGACGTTCGCCGCGTCGATAGCCGCACCGCCAGCGGCGGCCGGCGCCGCGGCGGGCGCGTTGTTATCACCGTCGATGTGAAACATTTTACAGTCGTATCCAACTCGCGTCGGGGGTCACCAATTGTGGAGTATGTAAATGATGAGACAAGAGACGGAGATGGGTCGAGTCAGCTTTACTCCCCACTTCCAAACAAACGAGTGATACTCGCACATGAGTTCAAATCGAAACTGACGTAAACCGGAACTGTTTATCTTAAAGGTACAGTCCCTTGAATGTGAATGTCTCACACAGTAATTGTGGGTCACCACAGTATGTTATTTTTTGGGCCCCGGCCCAAAGCGGCATCGTTGAAATTCCTCTCGCCGGATGGCAAGTTGGACTTGACTACCAGTATTTCTCTCCCGCCGTTTTTCAAATGAAAAGCGGAGTAGAGGGGTTCCTATTGGCTCGCCGATTGACGAGTTGGTTTTGTCTGCCAGTATGGCACTCCCGCCGTTTTTTAAATAAAAAACGGACGAGATCTTGATCTAGAAGGAGTTCGTTTTGTATTAAGCTGTTGTGTTTTGCACATCCTTGGCTTTTTTGAGTCTTATGTGCCCTGGTGACTTAAGCTTCTTGACTGTGGTCCAGCAGGAGTACATTGATTGGGCTCCGCTCGCAGCTTCACCTCAGCCCATAAGGCGAAGCCTAGACGGCGTAGCCTACATGAAATGGAACGATAGTTATGATATTATGACTCTAGTTCTATGATTGTAGGCGTAGCCGTCTAGTTTCCCACCTGCTGTACCCTCCAAATGCTGAAAGATAAGCGTGGAGGATGGGCGGCGGTTTGCGCCGCCTTATATACACGCTGCCGTGGGAATGTGGGCGGTGCCCACGTTGATTGGTGCATAGTTGACATTTTTCAGTGCGCGCGAGCACGCGCACGGGACAAGCCCATAAGGCGAAGCCTAGACGGCTACGCCTACAATCATAGAACTAGAGTTATAATATCATAACTATCGTTCTGCACACACACACACACACACACACACACACACACACGCACACACACGCACGCACATGCACACACGCACACACACGCACACACACACAATAACACAGCTCCACCATGAAGTGGGCTCTGTGGGGAATGGCTTTGTATAACGCGGTGATGAGTTCATTTATTCGATTTGAAGAGGTCCTTTCCAGGTCAGAGTCTGGGCTCTGGTATCAGGCCTATGGCAGAAGCCCAGGTTTTAGATACCGGATCATATGAAACAAAAGGGTTGTATGAGGTCCACCCAACTCCCCCAGGAGGCCTACTGGCTCCCCCAGACCCAGAGCCAGAGCCAGAGCCAGACCCAGACCAGGACTCGCCTGCTACTGAGCCCACATCCCAGGAGGGGTGGTGGGACACTGCAGTCCTTAGTGGGGACCAGATGGGGTCATGCCCTCCTGGGTACGTGCATCCCGGTCTTTGATGGGGAGTCCTCAGCATCACGCTGAAGAAGACTCTCTTTACCCGTACTCCGTCTCCGGTATCACCAGCGGGATCAGGGTCAGCAGGTACCCTACCCTGGCTGGGCTGGACCAGCCGGTAGACATGGACCAGGTAGACCCCCCCCCTTGAGCTTGGGCTCAAGGAGCAACAAGGGGTCAGAGGTCGCCAAGCTCTGGGAGGCCGAGGTAGACTGAGGACATTGGGGATCGAACCCAGAAGCTTTCAGCTGGGAGTGAAACACACAGAGACACCAAACCACTTCACCAGAGAGAGAGAGACGAGGGCATGATAGCGAGAGAGAGAGAGAGAGAGAGAGAGAGAGAGAGAGAGAGAGAGAGAGAGAGAGAGAGAGAGAGAGAGAGAGAGAGAGAGAGAGAGAGGGAGAGAGAGAGAGAGAGGAGCAACAGAGGGAGGAGAGACAGAAGAGAGAGAAAAAAAAGATGGATGGATAATCTCAGACCCCAGCTGGTTCTCATGTGGAGAGCCTCTCAGATGCCCTCATCTGGTGAAGAGCCCTCTCTGTATAACTCTCTCTCTAGCCATCTACCTCTCTCTACCACTCTCTCTCTCTAGCCATCTACCTCTCTCTATCACCCTCACTCTCTAGCCATCTACCTCTCTCTATCACTCTCTCTCTCTAGCCATTTACCCCCTCTATCACTCTCTCTCGCTAGCCATTACCTCCCTCTCTCTCGTCATCATCTGGTGGAGACCTCTCAGTTTTCTTTCTTTCTACTCATTCTCTTCCAGACTGTCTCTACTGTCACTATCTCTCTCACCCCATCAGCCTCTCATCCCTGTATAAACTCATCACACACACACACTTCTCTAGACCCCATCACACACACACACCTCTCTAGACCCCATCACTCACTCAAACACACACACACACACACACACACACACACACACACACACACACACACACACACACACACACACACACACACACACACACACACACACACACACACACACACACACACACACACACACACAAAACATTAATGAGCCATTCTCTTACATAAGCAGCTTTTCTTTGTATTCTGTCCTTTGCTTTAGAGAGTGTGCGTCTCCATGTGAGTGTGCGTCTTCATGTGAGTGTGCGTCTTCATGTGAGTGTGCGTCTTCATGTGAGTGTGCGTCTTCATGTGAGTGTGTGTATCTTGGGTCCAGTGTTCCTGAACATCCTGATTCCCGCTCTCGCCAGCAGCAGCATGATGAAGACGGTCGTCATGGCAGCGTATGACATCAGCACCGCCCTGAGAGCTGATTGGACGCTGGGGTCTGACATCATGTGGCCCCGCCCAAAGTGGGCGTAGACCAGCAGTCGTATCTGGGCTGCCTTGCGCCCCTGCAGCCAGCAGTAGTAGACCCCTTAGAGACGGCAAAGCCAGAATACAGTCAGACTCAAACTACCCACCTGGAGAAGTGCGTTAGAACAGACAAAATGGCCGCTTTTCGATCGAAGCGAAGCCCCCCCCCCCCCCCCCCCCCCCCCCTAAACCCAGGGGCTGGACGATGTGAAGCCTCTCAGACCCTCTGTGTGACCGGACCCTTCCTTCTTCCTTCACTCTCAGACCAAATATGGAGCAGAGCAGAGCTGTGTCGTAGATAGATGAACTATATCAGTCCTGAGTTATCACAACACAACCGGGCAGCCGAAGAGGTCAGACGTCTGCTCTCTGTCCTCATCACTTCTACTTTTGACCTTCAGTAGAACACAAATCTCCTGTCGACATACTACCCTGAGCTCAGTGCGCCCAGAGTAGCACTTTACTGGTACAGTCTACTGATGTCCCTGAGGAGACACTGCGTCCAACCATTCAGAAACTGACCCTGATTGGCAGCTGATTGGTTACCTGAGTCCTCCAGGTGGGCGGGTCTGAAGACCAGGTGACCTGCCACGTCCAGGTGCATCCTGGGAGATGTGGAGGTCAGGTTGGACGCTTTGAGGTGTTTAGAGCGGTAGATGGGCTCCGACCCCCGGTCCCAGGCCACCGCGTGCTGGGGTCGTGACCCCGGGCAGCCCAGGGTCACGACCTGATTGGCTGGACGGTTCAGGTAGAACACTGGCACCCCTGCTGACCGGGAGGAGGAACTACACCAGGAAAAGATAATATTACTGTCAGTCAGTCACTGTAAGTCAGCCTGTAAGTCAGTCAGTCAGTCAGCCAGTAAGTCATTCACATCCAGTCAGTCAGTCAGTCAGTCATTCCATCTCACCTGAAGCCCAGGAGGCCCATCACGGATGGGTCGCTGGAGGTGGGCGGGGCTTGAGTCGGGCAGGTCACGTGACACAGTCGGACCTCCAGCCGAGCCACCGGCCTCTTGCCGCTCTCCGATAGGCCGAAAGCTGGAGGTACCGCCCCCGAGCCGCAGGACGCCAGGCTCTGATTGGCCGCGCGGTAGCGGACGTGCAGGTAGGGGGAGCGCAGGAAGCAGAGCCCCGCCCTCACCTGCTCCCCAGGGGGCCCGCAGCGGTCGCAGCGGCCCCAGGGCCCGTACCTGGTGAACACCTGGAACTGAGGGCGAGCTGCACCCGGGGGCGCTGGAGGGCCACTCTCTCTCCTCCCAGGGGCGGCGCTGGGACTGCAAACCAGGGCAGACAGAGCCTCAGCTGGACTACAATACCCAGCCCTGACAGAGACCCGGCGCTACAACGCAGGACACACACACTCGCGTTCAGTGGACTCGTTCAGTACCCCCAGCACGTCCCCCCGCGCCCCTGGCTTCTCCCCCCTTGCGCGCTATTGGCTAGTTTCCCCGTCACTCTGCATAGTACGTCATCGGGATCGTTGGTCTGATTGGTTGAAGGACTATCCAACTGCGTGCCGTCATTTGAGCCACGCCCGTTGATCACGCCTCTGGTACTGAGGAAGATGACAGCAGCCCCCCCAGACCAACGTGCAATCTACGATGGAGGTTGGTCAGGCAACAGCCAGGCTACTGGCTCCAGTACTGATCTGGAGTCTGTGGTTAATTCAAACCTTTTCTGATTTAAGAAGTTGTTAACCTGACATAACAGATGACCAGCCAATCTCATTCAGCTCACAGCGCTTATTTTTAATAGCAGAGCTGAGAGCTTAAGTTTATTGTTACACACATAATTCATTTCTAATTGCCCTTTTCTGCCTAGCCTCGGTGGTCCAGTCCTAATGACCTCCTTACCGCCTGCTCAGCAGAGCTCACCAGCGGTGTGGGGAGACGACTGCTTTACCGCCTGCATACTGATTACTGACCGCACCACAGGTGCAGCCTCCCCCAGCACCAGAGTCCAATCAGACTGACTCGGGCCAGGTGAGGCTGCAGCAGCCATCCACCACACAAACTCCACACACAAATAGCCGCGCCCATGGAAACGTCACGCCAACTATAGTGACAACACTAACTACAGTCATGTTACACTATGTAGTGACATCATACTAACTATAGTGACATTATACTAACTATAGTGACATTATACTAACTATAGTCATGTTACACTATGTAGTGACATCATCCTAACTATAGTGACATTATACTAACTATAGTCATGTTACACTAACTATAATGACATTATACTAACTATAGTGACATTATACTAACAATAGTGACATTATACTAACTATACACTATATAGTGACATTATACTAACTATAGTGACATTATACTAACTATAGTCATGTTCAGGGGCGATTCTAGGTAGTGTGGGGGCCCTAGGCAGAGGATTGTTGACGGGGGGGGGGGGGGGGGGGGGGGGGGGGGAGGGGGGGAGGGTGGAGCGATTGTTGACGGGGGGGTGGAGCGATTGTTGACGGGGGACGGGGGGACGGGGGGGTGGAGCGATTGTTGACGGGGGAGGGGGGGGGGGTGTGGAGCGATTTTTTTTTTTTTTTTTTTGGCTCTAGGGGCCCCCCCCCGTGGCCCGGGGCCCCCAAACAATTGCGGGGCCCCAGGCAGTTGCCTGGTATGCCTAGGGATGCGGCGCCTCTGGTCATGTTACACTATATAGTGACATTATACTAACTATAGTGACATTATACTAACTATAGTGACATTATACTAACTATAGTCATGTTACACTATGTAGTGACATTATACTAACAATAGTTAAATTAAACTAACTATGGTGACATTATACTAACTATAGTCATGTTACACTATACAGTGACATTATACTAACTATAGTGACATACTAACTATAGTGACATTATACTAACTCTAGTGACATTATACTAACTATAGTCATGTTACACTATATAGTGACATTATACTAACTATACTGACATTATACTAACTATAGTCATGTTACACTATATAGTGACATTATACTAACTATACTGACATTATACTAACTATAGTCATGTTACACTATATAGTGACATTATACTAACTATACTGACATTATACTAACTATAGTCATGTTACACTACATAGTGACATTATACTAACTATACTGACATTATACTAACTATAGTCATGTTACACTACATAGTGACATTATACTAACTATACTGACATTATACTAACTATAGTCATGTTACACTATCTATAGTGACATTAGACTGACTATAGTGACATTATACTGACTATAGTCATGTTACACTATCTATAGTGACATTACTGACTATAGTGACATTATACTGACTATAGTCATGTTACACTAACTATAGTCAAATTATACTAACTTTCATCACATTATACTAACTATAGCGAAACGACACCAACTATTGTAATGTTAACCTTACTATGGCAACATTACACTCACTATAGTAACATTACACTAACTATAGCCACTTTACACTAGCTTACAGAATGAGTGACCGGACATCGATTCGATGCCAGCGTTGGTAAAGAGGGGATGTTTGCCACGGCCCATAGGAGGGCTGGAGCTCGCTGGTTACCTTGGCGACAGGGTGAGCGCGCCCGCCTCCTGGATGTCCAGGTCGTAGCCATAGAAGAAGTCCTGGTGGGCGGAGCCACAGAGGTAGAGGCCGGAGTCGCGCGGCTCCGCCCGGTGGAGCAGCAGGCTGAAGAGGCGGATGGAGGAGCGCAGCTGGAGGTCCGCCCCGCGGGGGGGCACGTCGTCGGGGTCCAGGAGACGGTTGCCATGGAGATCCGTCAGGGCCCTGGTGGCCTGGGGACCGGCCTGGTGGTCCCTGTAGAACCACACCACCTCCCGCACCTGGACACACCCGGGACCTTAGTGCAGGGCAGGTGGAGGGAGAGTGTATGTAGGGTGGTGTCGGCTAGAGGTGGTGTATGTAGGGTGGTGTCGGCTAGAGGTGGTGTATGTAGTGCGGGTGTTAGCTAGAGGTGGGTGTAGTGAAGGTGTTAGCTAGAGGTGGGTGTAGTGAAGGTGTTAGCTAGAGGTGGGTGTAGTGAAGGTGTTAGCTAGAGGTGGGTGTAGTGCAGGTGTTAGCTAGAGGTGGGTGTAGTGCAGGTGTTAGCTAGAGGTGGGTGTAGTGAAGGTGTTAGCTAGAGCTGGGTGTAGTGAAGGTGTTAGCTAGAGCTGGGTGTAGTGCGGGTGTTAGCTAGAGGTGGGTGTAGTGAAGGTGTTAGCTAGAGGTGGGTGTAGTGAAGGTGTTAGCTAGAGCTGGGTGTAGTGCAGGTGTTAGCTAGAGGTGGGTGTAGTGAAGGTGTTAGCTAGAGCTGGGTGTAGTGAAGGTGTTAGCTAGAGCTGGGTGTAGTGCGGGTGTTAGCTAGAGGTGGGTGTAGTGAAGGTGTTAGCTAGAGGTGGGTGTAGTGCAGGTGTTAGCTAGAGGTGGGTGTAGTGCAGGTGTTAGCTAGAGGTGGTGGTGTTAGCTAGAGGTGGATGTAGTGCGGGTGTTAGCTAGAGCTGGGTGTAGTGAAGGTGTTAGCTAGAGTTGGGTGTAGTGTGGGTGCATGTGGGGTGGTGTTGAGCCAGCGTCAGCGGGTGTGGTGCGGGCGTTTCTCCCACCTGATGGGGTTTGCAGCGGCAGGCCAGCTCCACGGTGGAGCCGGACAGGAAGGCGGCGTTGCTGAAGGAGAGGAAGGCGGGACACGCCCGCCTGGAGAACACGTCCTCCCGGTCCGCCGGGGCCTCGTAGCCCCTGGCCCCGCCCCCGCCCAGCAGGAGCAGGAGGAGGCGCAGGAGAGGGCAGCAGTGGGGGCCTGGGGGCGCCATGGAGTCAGTAGGAAGGGGGCGGGGAAACCAGAGCTGTGGCGGGGGGACTGCAGCGCTGAACAGGACTGGGGGGACCAGCAGGTTGTTCTGGAACCCTGTGATGTCATCAGCACTCTGGTTGATAAGGGACCCTGTGATGTCATCAGGACTCTGGTTGTTAAGGGACCCTGTGATGTCATCACGACTCTGGTTGTTAAGGGACCCTGTGATGTCATAAGGACTCTGGTTGCTATGGAACCCCGAGATGCCCTCAGGACTCTGTTATGGAACCTGGTGATGTCATAATGAGTTTGGTGCGGGCCGCTGTGACGACGGACCCTGATAACGCCGTCAGGAGGGTGCTGCGATGTCACATCCAACCCGCTCTACCTCCTGAGCCCCATGCCACCACCATGGTTCCAGGTTCACTCCCTGCTGTCCGTGTTCCCCCTGTAGGCGTCCTTGCCCCGGACTGGGCAATCAATACCGACCACCTCTATAAGAAAGGCCAAAGCAGACTGTATTTTTTAAGGAGGCTGCGATCCTTTAATATTTGTGGTAAACTTCTGACAATGTTCTATCAGTCGGTGGTCGCCAGCATCCTTTTTTACGCTGTGGTGCGTTGGGGAGGCAGCACAACCAAGAGGGACTCCTCCAGGCTTGACAAGCTCATCAGGCGGCCCGGCTCTGTGGTCGGCTTCAAGCTGGATCGTCTGGTGACAGTGGCAGAGAAGAGAACCACAAAGAAGCTTCTGGCCATCCTGGATGACACCAGCCACCCTCTGCACACTGTCCTTCAGCGACAGGCTGCTCCTCCCCAGATGCCGCACCAACAGACTAATAAACTCCTTTGTCCATCGTGCCATCACACTCCACAACTCCGCACCTGGAGGGAGGAGGGGGGGGCAGCAGGAGGAGTACAGTGGATAAAGGGATATAGAAATAGGATAGACTGATCGAGCTTGCATAATCTATTTATTTATTTATTGCTACATACTCCATTTAGTAAACAAGAACACAAATAAGATATAATAATTGCTGCTAACATCAGCTGCTGATGCTTCTTTTTAAAATGTATTTATTTATACCATGTCTTGATGCATTTTAGCTTGTGTTTTTCCTGCTTTCCCTGAAGGAGCATTCCCAAGGGATCAATAAAGTGTCTATCTTAAGGGAGGAGCCTTACTCATTCATTAAAGGCCGGTAAATGAACTCATCGTTGGCCACTTGAAGGCAAACCAACGGTGATTCCAACGTTTAGCCAGGATCGGAGAATCACGGCACGTTGGTTTAAGAGCTTTCTGCCTTTTGATCAGTGTCAGGTGGTTAACTCTGAGGGTTTCCACTTAAATAACCGGACAGTCTGAGTGCTGCACAGCTCATTCAGCACGAGGCAATGTATGAGTTCAACATTTCAGGAAAATGTTACAGTTTCATCCTGGATTGAAATATGCAGAGTTTAATATAGAGCCTATAGTAAGAGTCCAATATTAGGGTTTAATATGAAAGTTAGATATTAGTTGTCAATTTTAGAGTTCAATGTGCAATCATTAGCAGCAATCTTCTGTTAAATAGTGAAAGGGTTAGATTAGATTTAGGTTAGATTTATTCAATGAATCATTCACAACTCCCTTTGGAATAGGTAGATGCTTCTTAGAGAGAGAGAGAGAGAGAGAGAGAGAGAGAGAGAGAGAGAGAGAGAGAGAGAGAGAGAGAGAGAGAGAGAGAGAGAGAGAGAGAGAGAGAGAGAGAGAGAGAGAGAGAGAGAGGGGGAGTGGGGGAGTGGGGGGAGTGGGAAGAGACAGAGGGAGGGGGGAGAGAAAGGAGAGAGGTTGGAGAGAGAGAGGGGGGAGAGAGAGAGAGGGAGGGGAAAAGAGAGAGAGAGAGAAAGAGAGAGAGAGAGAGAGAGAGAGAGAGAGAGAGAGAGAGAGAGAGAGAGAGAGAGAGAGAGAGAGAGAGAGAGAGAGAGAGAGAGAGAGAGAGAGAGAGAGGTGAGTCCTTTAGCTGCCTCCCCTCTCTATCATGTCAGATGTGTGACCGGTCATCCACGCAGGACACAGATGTGACACACAGCGGGATGCACAGGAGGAGAGAGGTGGAGCGAGGAGGTGCAAAGTGAGTGGGAACGGAGCTGCCATGCAGCTACTCCCAGGGGACTTAAATGGTGAGCTGAGTGCCGACTGGCAGCACCAGCACCTGGTGGTGTTGGAGGTGGAGCAGAGGTACTCCACCACCCCAACCAATATCAAGGCCCACCAACCTAAAGTGATGTCATACACATCAGGACCAGGATGTATGCTAGGGTGTCGGCCTGTTCACAGACACACCCACACACACACACACACACACACAAACACACACACACACACACACACACACACACACACACACACACACACACACACACACACACACACACACACACACACACACACACACACACACACACACACACACACACACACACACACAGTGTCCACAGCCTCCAGGAGCTGCGGGGTTCAGGGGTGGGAGATGTTCTCTTTGCAGACCTTCAGCAGTGAGGCTTGCAGGTTGTTCTCTAGATAGAGGACACAACAGTACTTCTAAAATCCAGGTGTTGTTGGAGAGACGAAACCAGACTCGTCCACTCTGATGGCGCTGGAACACAACGGTCCTCTTCGGCTGAAGAGGCACCTCATGGCCTGCTGAAGACCACAGAGTATTGGGGTTGGAAATGTCTTGGATGGTAGCTGACAGTACATTACACGACTAGTTTACTAGACAAGTTTACCAGGCGGCGTTTGTGGGACGACAAGGTGAACTGAGAGGAGTAGAAGAAGGGGATCTCGTCGCTTCTGAAGCTGATTGCTTAGAGAACCAAATAGGGCCCTCTCTCTCTCCCGCCTTCCCTCCCGCACCCCCTCCATCCCTACCCCACGCCCTCCATCCGTCTTCCACCATCCGTCTTCCACCATTCCTCCCCCCTCCCCCATCATCCGTCCCCCCTCCCCCTCATTGTCCAGGTTTAACTGGTGTAATGGGTGTGAGTCATGGCGATAGTTCAAGGGGAACTTATAGGAGCTCACTCAGCTCCTCTGATGCTGAAAATAACCCCCTTATCTATTTGTGTGTGTGTGTGTGTGTGTGTGTGTGTGTGTGTGTGTGTGTGTGTGTGTGTGTGTGTGTGTGTGTGTGTGTGTGTGTGTGTGTGTGTGTGTGTGTGTGTGTGTGTGTGCGTGCGTGCATGTGTGCGCATGTGTGTGCGTGTGTGCCTGTGTGTGTGAGCTTGTGCGTGCGTGCGTGCTTGTGTGCGTGTGTGTGTGTGCGTGCTTGTCTCCTCTCCCTCTGAGTGAGGCTGGGTTTCCACCATCTCATCTCAGCTGTCCTGTCCTCTCCATGAACACATGGTCCTGTCCATCATAAGTTAACTATATGGGACTAAAGTTGGATCAGACATCCTTCCCAATCAACCGAGAAGCTGGTAAGTCTGCTATCATGATCAGCTGAGGCTGCATATAATTGATTAATTACGTTATCAGTTGATCATTTTTAATTTAGAAGACATGTATCCACAGCGACTTACAGCGACTTCAGATCCATGTCATTAAGGAGCAGGTAGGGGTTAGACAGTACAGAGACAGGTCATTAAGGAGCAGGTAGGGGTTAGACAGTACAGAGACAGGTCACTAAGGAGCAGGTAGGGGTTAGACAGTACAGAGACAGGTCATTAAGGAGCAGGTAGGGGTTAGACAGTACAGAGACAGGTCATTAACGAGCAGGTAGGGGTTAGACAGTACAGAGACAGGTCATTAAGGAGCAGATAGGGGTTGGACAGTACAGAGACAGGTCATTAAGGAGCAGGTAGGGGTACAATTTGATTAGATTAGCTACTAACATCCAGGCCTGCTTTAACCTGCCATTGGGCCCTGGGGCTGAGAGGTTTCGTAGGCCCCCTGAGAGGGGATCTTACAATGAAGATGAACTTTTTTAAGTTACACATCCGTTGTTGACGGGGGGGGGGGGGGGGGGGGGGGGGGGGGGGGGGGGGGTGGGGGGGGTTGGCCGAGAAGTGCTGGGGGGGGCAAGACAGAATCACATTGTCTTGGACCTTCGCTGCTCAGGGGGCCTATCATAAAAAAATTTAAAAAATATATAGATTTTTTTTTACTGCAGCTCATGATAGGCCCCCTGATCGGCGTAGGCCCTGGGGCTCAGCCCAGGCAAGCCCGTGCATTAAGGCAGCCTTGCTAACATCCAGTGGCTAACAGCCAGAAGCTAACAGTCAGTAAATAACAGCTAGAAACGTACAGCCAGTAGCCTTAAAGCTGTAGCTATCATCTAGCTAACAGCCAGCTAAAATCTAAAAGCCAGCTCACAACTAGCAGCTAACATCCAGTAGCATACAGGTATCCATCAGCCAGTAGCTAACATCCAGCTAACATCCAGTAGGATACATCTATCTAGCAGCCATAGCTAACATCCAGCAAACAGCCAGTAGCTCGCGGCCAGCTGGGTGGCCTTAGCGCTGAGTATAAAAGCTCTTGTGTTGAACAGAAAGAGACCAGCAGTCTCCTCGAGCTGCTCCCCTCTCCACACACTGGACCCTCTGTTCCCCGCAGAGAGGGTTCTGGAGACAGGACCTGGTGGATTTATCAACCAATAAAATGGCCTATGGTTGACATGTGACCCGTAACAATGTGGTCGCCCCAAACATCCTGTTCTTATCATCCTTGTAATCATTTGGATGGAATTCGGTCTGAAAATAAAGAATATTAGATATGATCCAGAGGGAGGTTCTAGAGAGATATTCTAGAGATATGCTAGAGAGAGTTTATATGAAGAGGTTCTAGAGAGCTGTTCTAGAGATATGCTCTGGAGAGTTGTTCTCTGGAAAGTTTCTAGATAGAGGTTCCAAAAGAGGTTCTATGGAGCTGTTCTAGCGATTGGTTCTAAAGGTGGGTTCTAGAGATAGGTTCTAGGGAGAGGTTCTAGAGAGAGTTTCTAAAGGTAGGTTCTATGGAGCTGTTCTAGAGAGAGGTTCTAGATCGGGGTCCCAAAGAGATGTTCTAG
>NC_044048.1:21800734-21808234 GCF_902167405.1 Gadus morhua | reverse complement strand
ACACACACACACACACACACACACACACACACACACACACACTCACACAAATACACACACACAAACATGCAGGCACGGTGACACACACACACACACACACACACACACACACACACACACACACACACACACACACACACACACACACACACACACAAACACTCACACCCACACACACACACACATACACTTAGACACACACACACACACACACATACTCCCTCTCTCCCTCTGGGGGGCGGTGTCCTTGGTTTCAGGGTTATTCTGTGTGAAGGAGGACAGTTTCTATCGTCACGCCAGTCACTCTGTGTTAGGGGGACACATTTACCTGTAGCACAGCGTGACATGAGCCCCTAGAGTGGGCGGAGCCCCGGCGGGCTGTGAGGGGGAATATGTGCTTCAGTTCCACTGAGAGGGAGGGGCCCCATCAACTCTTTATAAAAACGAGGAGAGGAGAGGGGAGGAGGGGAGAGGAGAGGTGAGAGGAGAGGTGAGAGGGGAGGAGAGAAAAGGGGGGGAGGAGAGGAGAGGAGAGAGGGAGGGGCCCCCATCACCTCTTTACAAGAACGAGGAGGGGAGAGTGGAGGAGAGGAGAGATGAGAGGAGAGAAAAGGGGGGGAGGAGAGGAGAAGAGAGGAGAGGAGAGGAGAGAGGTAGGGGCTCCCATCACCTCTTCATGACTGATCCAAACGGCTCACACCGAGACAGGGATGGTTTGGTTTGGTGGACAAGGGCTGGCCGGTCAGACGTTGGCTCAGCACCCAGACTAGCAGGCCGCCGGCCCCCCCAGCAGCCCCCATGTTGGGCCGCTGGAACACGCTCGCTGTGCCCGTCCCTCATCAGAGACTGACCTTTACAGCCTCTCCAACTAATGAGGCACGGTTAAAGTGGACAGACATGTTTCCCCCGGGAGAATTCGACAGATCTCCAGCTCAGATTGGAAGAGAGGGGGGAGGAGAGGAGAGGGGGGAGGAGAGGATAGAGGAGAGGAGAGGAGAGAGGAGAGAGGAGAGGAGAGAGCGGGGAGGAGAGGAGAGAGGAGAGGAGAGAGGAGAGGAGAGAGGGGGGAGGAGAGGAGAGAGGAGAGGAGAGGAGAGAGGGGGGAGGAGAGGAGAGGAGAGAGGAGAGGAGAGAGGGGGGAGGAGAGGAGAGAGAGGAGAGGAGAGAGGGGGGAGGCGAGGAGAGAGGAGAGAGGGGGGAGGAGAGGAGAGGAGAGAGGAGGGAGAGAGGGGGGAGGAGAGGAGAGAGAAGAGGAGAGAGGGGGGAGGAGAGGAGAGAGGAGAGAGGAGAGGAGAGGAGAGAGGAGAGGAGAGGAGAGAGGAGAGGAAAGAGGGGGGAGGAGAGGAGAGAGAGGAGAGGAGAGAGGGGAGGGCGAGGAGAGAGGAGAGGAGAGAGGGGGGAGGAGAGGAGAGAGAGGAGAGGAGAGGAGAGAGAGGAGAGGAGAGAGAGGGGAGGAGAGGAGAGAGAGGAGAGGAGAGAGGGGGGAGGAGAGGAGAGAGGAGAGGAGAGAGGAGAGAGGAGAGGGTTGGAGAGGAGAGGAGGAGAAGAGGGAGGATAAGAGGAGTGGAGTGGAGGGGAGAGGACAGAGGTGAGGGGGAGAGTGGAGCAAGGAGAAGAGGAGTAGATTTCCATGTCTCAAAGATAGAACAGTTCTCCTAAATACAATCCCAACCCAATTATATCATTAAGGGAAGATGCATTCAGATATTATTTCCTGAAAGAAGTAAATGCTTCAGTTACATTATAATATCGATATATTCTATTGTATTCTATAGGCTTATACGTCTCTCTCTCTCACACACCACACACACACACACACACACACACACACACACACGCACACACACACACGCACACACACACACACACACACACACACACACACACACACACACCACACACACACACACACACACACACACACACATTTCTCGTTACTCGTTTCTATGGTAACAGGTGTAAACAGTGTTTGCACCTAATTATGTCGCTTGGCAACGGTCCTAACTTTCTCATCAAGGAAAACACTTCTGCTCGACATCTGACGTCTCTGTCTCTGTCAGTCTCTCTCTCTCTCTCTCTCTCTCTCTCTCTCTCTCTCTCTCTCTCTCTCTCTCTCTCTCTCTCTCTCGCTCTCTCTCATGGTTCCAGGTAACAGAGAGGTTGTGAGCCTCGTTACGTTTGGATTGTTCTTAACTCACTCTATCCCACAGTCGACTCTAGACAATCACACTGAGGCGATTTGGATTTTGTCTCCCAGAATGCTTTGTGTTCAACTCTTTAGTCACGAACAGGAGTGAAGAAAAATAAAACAACTCTGTGCCGATTGTTTAGCATTCATATTATTCAGGTTTAGTTTTTTAGTAATTTCTCAACCGTCAACCATTTATTTCTTCACGTTTGTCCAAGACCCAGTGGTGGTTAATTTAAAGTGTTATGTTCTCTGTGGGAGGAATCTCCTTGTAGAGGCCGCCAACAGGGTGTGAACTCCCTCAAAACCAACACCTTGTGGGTGGTCACAGAGCAGCCATTGGCCTGCCTCGCTGGGGGTAATCATAACCTGCTGAGGGTGTGAACAGAAGATATACCAGCCTCACTAGTCACCTTTCCATCTAAAAGGTGATGCGAATCATTAAAAAAGTTCGCAAAAAAACAATTCGAATTAGATGTGTTTCCATCAAGTAGTTGGAGTGAAAAACAACTACACACATTCCACGGCTTGTCGTGTCCTTTCGATAACATTCTCTCTTAGGTCCTGATATAAAGTGGAATTGCGTTGTTTTCCATCTAAAATAGCTGTAATGTTTTTTTCTTCGATGTGAGCAAGGGAAAGTTTTACCTCTTCAGCGGTCCACACGTAGGCCTATCTATTATTCACATCGGCCATCTGCTCCATGGACGTATTTAAAGGATACATTGTAAATATTTATAATTCAAAATTCGTCGCAGCCTTTATACCACAGATACTCCAGGGTCTATAGCATATAACCTCGTTTTCTGATTACAGCTGGATGCATTTTCCACAATGTATCAGCTCTCGTTTTGAAGGCTGAACAGGCAATTTGACTGGAATTACTTGGTAGGTGTCCATGTATCAGGGATTAATGGACACGGTATAATTAAAGGATATGCAAACATAGACATCCTATATCATATATATATATATATTAGAGCTGTCAAGCGATTCAAATATTTAATCGTGATTAATCAAATTAATGTCATAGTTAACTCACGATTAATCGCAAATTCTTTATCTATGCTAAATATCCCTTGATTTCTTTGTCCCATTAATTCTTCTCATTTTAATTCTCTTATCAACATGGTGAAGTGCATCGGCTTGCCTTGTGCAAAAGATTTTTTATTGATAACAACATTGGCATAGGGGTGTGACGAGATCTCGTGCCACGAAATATCGCGAGATTTAACTCTACGATATTACCCGTCGCGTTAAAAATCGGTCTCGCGAGATTTGTGATTTATCCTAACTTCTATTTGTCGCCTGTGGGGGCAGTAATGCGCCTTTGCTACATCTACAGCCAGCCAGAACCTAAAGAAGGAGAAGGAAAAGAAGAGGAAGAGAAGGAGGGGAAGCAGGGGAAGCATCGAAAGCAGCCATAAGCTGTGTTCGAAATCGTTCCCTATCACGGGTATATCGTACTACATAGGGTGCTCGCCATTTTGTAGTGGTGTTCGAATTCTCAGTGGTTATTTCATGCACTATATAGTGCACTTAAAATACCCAAAATTTGAGTGTACATACGATGTAGCCTACATGTTACTCCCGTATACCACAATGCAATGCGGTCTTGTTTTTCCGAAGGAGAAGAAGAGGCTGAATAACCGCGAAAACGAATACATTTAATCAAAGCACATTTTTGGTACTTTGATTTGGTTTTGCACATAACATTGTTTGCACTTGAAAAAAAGAGAATTATTTAATTTAATTTATTTTAATTTAACTTTTATAAATTTTAGTTTTAGTTTAAATTTCATGCATGTAAAGAGTTATAATAAAACATTTCAAAATGCATGCGCGACTTGGTTAAATAAAAGTCTGTTGGTCCAGTCATATATTTTGCCATTGTAGTTTTCTTAAAATCTCGTCTCGTCTCGTTCTCGTGAACGAGACGCACCCCTAGCATATACTGATCAAAACAGGACGATACAAAAAAAGAGCCTATAGTGCAATTAAACGACTGCTTTGAACAAATGTCATTTGAACATAGCAGTCAGGCTACTGCTTCTTTGTTTTGAGCCAAAGAAAAAAAAAAAAAAGTTTTTTTTTTTTTAATAAAATAATTGCGTTAATCGCGAGATAAAAAATGTAACGCCGTTAAAATTGGTTTGCGTTAACGCCGTTAATAACGCGTTTAACTGACAGCCCTAATATATATATATATATTAGAGCTGTCAAGCGATTAAAATATTTAATCGTGATTAATCGCATTAATGTCATAGTTAACTCACGATTAATCGCATTTAATCGCAAATTATTTTTCTATGCTAAATATCCCTTGATTTTTTTGTCTCATAATTCTTCTCATTTTAATTATCTTATCAACATGGTGAAGTGCATCGGCTTGCCTTGTGCAAATGATTTTTTATTGATAACAACATTGGCATATACTGATCAAAACAGGACGATACAAAAAAAGAGCCTATAGTGCAATTAAACGACTGCTTTGAACAAATGTCATTTGAACATAGCAGTCAGGCTACTGCTTCTATGTTTTGGGCCAAAGAAAAAAATATATATATATATATATATATTTTTTTTTTAAATAAAACAATGTCGTTAATCGCGCGATATTTTTTTTAACGCCGTTAAAATTGGTTTGCGTTAACGTCGTTAATAACGCGTTTAACTGACAGCTCTAATATATATATATATATATATATATATATATATATATATATATATATATATATATATATATATATATATATATGAAATAGGATGTCTGTGTATACAAACGCTTCAAAATATATATATATTGACGCGCTACAAGTTGATGTCAGCAGGGTTGCTATGACCATTTGTTAATACGGAAATCTGAAGGAAGTTGTCAGTCCTGTGTGTTTAATGTTCGCTACGTCACAGCTGTTTCGAGTTTCAAGTGCGTTTCCATCTCCCATTTTGATAATATGTCCCTTTTAACCACCGGTGGGCCGTCAGGGCCAGCAGGGCCTTCTCTGCTGGACCTGTCAAAATCTAAATAATATACATATATTCTTTTTTTCAAAATTACATTAATTTGTGTCTGAACGCATCTTAATTCCATATTTCTTTCAGTACTGTCAACATAATTCCACAAGGAAAACAGTTTTTTTTTTGCAAAGCTGAGCTCAGCTGAATAACGCATCACAGCTAGGTTACATGGACCGGTGGTCCATGACTTAAACCCCACGGTTCGCTACTGCCTTCAACTAAGGGGCTCGGAAAGGCCCACGGCTGGCAGAGGAGTGGAATGGATTAGGCGGAGAACCGCTTCAGAACCCACTTCAGACGGCTCTACCCCCACTTTTGATGTTCTTTACAATCTACTCCAAACGTTCCGCTGGTCAGTAATAGATCATCCCTACTAATTTTAGACCTTGACAGTAAATGGTCCGTTTAACTTTTCAATTAAAATCTTGCTGTGAAACATCACTATAGCCCAGAAATAAAACAACATTGAAAAAAAATAATGGTTTGATGACCCATTATTGGATGCGATATTTGTCCTTTGTAGTATTGAGTATTCGATTTTTTTGGCTCATTGTGTCAAAACTCAACACACAAGCAAATTAGACACAACACTGAGAAATATATCATTCACATCTATGTCAAATTGAAACTCTTCTATCAAAACCTAAAAATCCTGAAAAAAAAAAAAGAAGAAAAAAACCCTTCTATGGTTTAGAAATGGCGAGCATACAACTTCAAATTGTTTATGGTTGGTGTACCAGTTCCGGACCAAAACAGCCCGATGGAAACAATCATTATCCCAGACAACAAACCTGGGCTGCTCTGATCTCTCCTTTTCAGCTGCATCATGAAGAACATCTAGAAATGTGATGATATGTTGGGTATTGCAGGGACCTATTTTTGCATGATGAAGCAAACACACACACCCCCTTGAAGGCTTATGGAGGCACACAATGATATATTTCCCCCGCGCTGCCCCGGGACGTGCACAATTGCCCTTTGGCCTTTTTGTAGCTTGCTGATATGTGTTCAGTTTTGTAAGTAAGTATTTTCAGGTGTGTATTTAAGTATTTTCAATTAACCAATGTTTTCCCAATGGTACACTGAGATTTCATTTTTGAACTTAGTTTCTTATGTATGATAAAGTGTGTAGTGTGCAGGAGCAAGTGTGTTGCAGAAAGGACCAAGTGTGTTGCACAATTGCAACTAAAGTGCAAAGCAGCACTTTTGTTTAAGGTACGGTTACATGTGTTTAAGGGATAGTAACAAAAACTTCAAGTTGTGCTACTTTGGTCTAAGCATGTGTCTATAGTGTAATTGGCAAAAACTGTAATGTATTTAGGGTGTGTAAATGAGAACCCCTTTAAAATGACATTGGACACACTACAATGTAAAGGGTGTGAGCTACTGTATCAGACACAGGGCCCACATGTATATAAGGACACCTGTCAAAGGGGGTTGTCCGTCAAGAATCAGGAACCACAATTCTGAAGACTGCGAAATAAATTCTGAAGACTGCGAAATCACCTTCTGTAAGTCCATTTAAAACCTTACTCTGCAACTTACCAGTTAAGTTGAGGTTGCTCATAATTTTTCTATTGCACAGTGGAATGGAATACGTCTTGGGACAGAGGATCAGACGCCGGGGGGAGAGGGTCTACCGGCCCACACACCTATCTCTCCCTGAGTGAGGAGGAATGCAGGCGTAAGCTATACGCCTGACCCGTCAGGCTGTCACAGATATCTGCCATCTCCTGGCAGATGAGCTGGGGACTGATGCACGCTGTCCCTATGCCCTCCCCGTTGCAGTGAAAGTTACAGCGGCACTGCATTTCTATGCATCTGGGTCGTTCCAGCATCCCCTTAGTTCTATTGGACGCATTTCACAATCGGCAATAAGTTTGGCTATACATGCATTTACGTCATGTCTAGTCCGACATGCTGGGGAAAACATCAAATTCCCCGTTACACCTGACAGCCAGGAAAGAACAAAGCAGGAGTTTTGGACCAAGTATGGGTTCCCTGGCGTCCTTGGTGCTATAGACTGCACCCATGTGCAGCTACGTGCCCCATCAGTAAACGCACTCATATACATAAACCGGAATGGAACTCATTCGATTAATATCCAAGTCATTTCCGATGCAAATTGTAGAATAAATCATGTCTTTCCTAATAACCCTGGCTCAAGCCATGACTCTTTCATATTGGCAAACTCGACCATTCCTGCCATATTCGAGGGGAATCCTCCCTTGGATGGGTGGCTGTTAGGGGACAACGGCTATCTGTTGAAGACATGGCTCATGACCCCATTTCTT
>NC_044048.1:21788234-21790734 GCF_902167405.1 Gadus morhua | reverse complement strand
TAACCCCTACCTGCTCCTTAATGACCTTTCTCTGTACTGTCTAACCCCTACCTGCTCCTTAATGACCTGTCTCTGTACTGTCTAACCCCTACCTGCTCCTTAATGACATGTCTCTGTACTGTGAGAGCCAGGCGCTGCATCCCAGCCTGAGATGCTGGAGCCCAGGGTTTGAATGTCTAAGTTGGGAGGGTGTACATCACATGATGGTTTGACATGTGACCAGGCGCGTAGCAATAAGCTGGATGGCACGCTTTCAGAAGTTCCACACGTGGAGCAGTGTTAGCGGAGCAGAGGGTTAGCCTCGGGCTAACCGTCCTGCACTGCAGTCAGGGAGATACTGTTACTGGCCTCTTATTGGCATTGTGGGCATAGCTTCTACTGGCATGACAATAATACCAACTTCTGTTTGTGTGTGTGTGTGTGTGTGCGTGTGTCTGTGTGTACGTGCGTGTTTGTGTGCGTGTGTGTGTGTGTGTATGTGTGTGTGTGTGTGTGTGTGTGTGTGTGTGTGTGTGTGTGTGTGTGTGTGTGTGTGTGTGTGTGTGTGTGTATGTATGTGTTTGGGTGTGTGTGTGTGTGTGTTTTTGTGTGTGTGTGCTTGTGTGTGTGTGGGAAGGAGAGGTCCAGGCATCAAGAAGAGATGACATGCATGCTTCCAGCCTGCTGCTAATCTGACGACTCACACACTAACCGACCGGCCATGATGGACACACTGGTAACAACCTGTCTGTCTGCCTGCCTGCCTGCCTGACTGTCTGTCTGTCTTTACATTTGTCAGAAGAAAGCGAAACACCAGTACACCGCTGTCGGTACAGTAAGGACGTTCATAGAACCCAGTGCCAAGCAATAACAATCGCTAGGTTAACCCATTCCCCGTATAAAACATAGATTGTTAAGACGCTACACAAAGCTAAATTAAGTGCCAAAATAATAAGTGCATGCATTATGTGCCAGGACGTACAACATACAATAAGTGCATGCATTAAGTGCCAAGACGTGCAACATACAATAAGTGCAAAACATACAATGAATGCAGAGTGTCTGTAGTGTCTATCAGTCTGTCTGCCTATCGACCTCTCTGTATGTCTGTCTGCCTGTCTGGAATATTGTTGGTCTGCTCCCTCATATCTTTCCGCTCTTCTTTGTGCTTAAGAGTTAGTGTGTGACGGTGCTGAAGAGTCAGTGTGTTACAGTGCTGAAGTGCGAGAGAGACATAGAGGGAGAGAGAGAGTGAGAGAGAGAGAGAGAGTGAGAGAGTGAGAGAGTGAGAGAGAGAGAGAGAGAGAGAGAGAGAGAGAGAGAGAGAGAGAGAGAGAGAGAGAGAGAGGGAGAGAGAGAGAGAGTGAGAGAGAGAGAGAGAGAGAGAGAGAGAGAGAGAGAGAGAGAGAGAGAGAGAGAGCGTGCGTGTCTGTGTCCATTAGTGGGAATGTGAGTTGGTGTGTAACAGTGTTGAACAGTTAGTGTGTTGCAGAGTTAGTGTCTGTGTGTAATAGTGCTGAAGAGTTGGTGTGTTACAGTGTTGAAGAGTCAGTGTGTAACAGTGCTGAAAAGGTTGTGTGTAACAGTGTCGAAGCGTTAAAGCGTTACACTGCTGAAGAGTTAGTGTGTTACAGTGTTGAATAGTTAGTGTGTAACAGTGTTGAAGAGTTAGTTTGTTGCAGTGTTGAAGAGTTAGTGAGTTACAGTGCTGAAGAGACTTCGACAACAGTTAAAACGTTTGCAAGTTAGTTGATGTTTTTTTTCTAATGGGGATGAGTTAGTTTGTATTTGAATAAGTGCTGCTTGACTAAATTGAACATGTTACACCAGTGTAACATGTTAACCAGTTCCACCAGTGTATCATGTTGACAAGGTCCACCAGTGTAACATGTTGTTCCACGAGTGTAACATGTTGTTCCACCAGAGTAACATGTTGTTCCACCAGTGTAACATGTTAACCAGTTCCTCAGTGTAACACGTTGACCAGTTCCACCAGTGTAATATGTTGTTCCACCAGTGTAACATGTTGATCAGTTCCACCAGTGTAACATGTTTACCAGTTCCACCAGTGTAACATGTTGACCAGTTCCACCAGTGTAACATGTTGTTCCACCAGTGTAACATGTTGACCAGTTCCTCCAGTGCAACATGTTGTTCCACTAGTGTAACATGTCGGTCCACCAGTGTAACATGTTGACCAGTTCCTCCAGTGCAACATGTTGTTCCACTAGTGTAACATGTCGGTCCACCAGTGTATCATGTTGACCAGTTCCACCGTTGTAACATTTTGTTCAACCAGTGTCACCTGTTGACCAATTCCACCAGTGTAACATGTTGTTCCAGCAGTGTAACAAGTTGTTCCAGCAGTGTAACAAGTTGTTCCACCAGTGTAACATGTTGTTCCACCAGTGTAACAAGTTGTTACATGTTGAAGATCTCCTCTTGTTATGGTTGTGGTTCCGATACCAAGGGGAGATTGTTTTGGAGATACTCGGGAAGTTAGAACGCTGCAACTTCCTGT
>NC_044048.1:21770734-21785734 GCF_902167405.1 Gadus morhua | reverse complement strand
GGCACGGTGGGCGGGAGGGAAGCCGCCACTACCCACAATCCTCAGCGGCCAAGTGCCTGCTGCTTCTGCTGGTGCTGCTGTTGTAGCTGCTCCTGGTACGACACACACACACACACACACACACACACACACACACACACACACACACACACACACACACACACACACACACATTACACACACACACAGACACAACCACACATGCAACATTTGCACATCCATGGGGCAGGTTCCTGTTGACTAACACAGTCCAGCCAGCGGGTGTGTGTGCGTGCGTGCACGTGCCTGTGAATGTGTGTGTGTAAGTGCATATGTCTGTGTGTGTGTGTGTGTGTAAATGTGTGTGTGTAAATGCGCGTGTGTGTGTGTTTGTGTGTGTGTGTTTCTATGTGTGTGTGTGTGTGCGTGTGCTCCTGTCTGAAAGCCCTTTCACCATGTCAGTGTCGCCATCAGGAATGAAGAGGAGAGGAGGAGGAGGAGGAGGAGGAAATCTCAGGAAACAAAGATGGACACCCTACCCAGCTGTGAAGATTGGTGAGCACCTTATCTTAGCTTTGTTTTTTTTAGCCTAGCCTGGTGTGACTTAACTTGGCTTAGCTTAGCCTATTGGAGCTACGCCTAGCCTCGCTTAGTTTAGTTTACCTTAGCATAGAATGGCTTTGTCTACTACTAGCTCAGCTTAGCTTAGCCTAGCCTAGTGTAGAGGCTACTTTATACAGAAGGGGTCTCGGGCCCCAGAATGCATCTCTGTGTCTGTAGGACCCAACCACTCTCGGACACTAAAGAACCACCAGTTCTGCGGGTTCTCAAACTCATAGTTTAGGAACACATTTACATTTAGGGCATTTAGCAGACGCTTTTATCCAAAGCAACTTACAAAAAGTAATTTTTTTAGTATATTGTCGGTACAGTAGGGATGTTCATAGAACCAAGTGCCCAGCACTAACAATCGCTAGGGTAACCCATACAACAAAGATATCTAGGATAAGATGCTACACAATGCTAAGTACAATTTTAAATGCCAGTAGGTACAACATACAATAAATGTGTAGGAGGGGTGGGAGGGGGTGGGGGGGGAGGCTACGCAGTGTCCAGGTGAACTCTGAACTAGTGATTCTTGAGCTTCTTGCGGGATCTGGTGAGGGACTCTGCGGTCATGACATCGACAAGGAGCTTGTTCCAACACTGCTCTCACTGTTTCTCCTCCTCCTCCTCCTCCTCGTCCTCCTCCCCCTCCTCCTCCTCCTCCCCCTCCCCCTCCTCCTCCTCCTCCTCCTCCTTCTTCTCCTCCTCCTCCTCCTCCTCCTCCTCATCCTCCTCCTCCTTCTCCTTCCCCTCCTCCTTCTCCTCATCCTCCTTCTCCTCGTCCTCTTCCTCCTTCTCCTCCTCCTCCTCCTCGTCCTCGTCCTCGTCCTCCTCCTCCTCCTCCAGCCTCCAGCCGTCTGAGGAGGAGGTCCGTCTCTGGGCCCGCTCCTTCGACAAGCTGATGAGAAACCCCGCAGGACGGAACGTGTTCCGCGAGTTCCTCCGAACCGAGTACAGCGAGGAGAACATGATGTTCTGGCTGGCCTGTGAGGACCTGAAGGAGGAGGACAATCGGAGCAGGGTGGAGGCGAAGGCTCTCTCCATCTACGAAGACTACGTCTCCATCCTCTCTCCCAAAGAGGTACGGTCTCCCCTCCGCTCGGCTCTCTCCTCCTGCTTCAACTCCTCTCATCTCTTCTCCCCTCCTATCACCTCCTCTCACTGCCTAAAACCTCCTCCTCTCACCTCCTCCTCTCCTCCTCCGATTCACTACTTCTAGTATTTAGTCATTCAGTAGAAACTTTTATCCAAAGCAACTTACAGTGAATTTGGTTACCCTGTAATGTGTTAGCGGGTTAGCCTGCACTTTGCTGGCAGGTTAGCCTGTACTGTGCTAGCGGGTTAGCCTGTACTGTGCTAGCGGGTTAGCCTGTACTGTGCTAGCGGGTTAGCCTGTACTGTGTTAGCGGGTTAGCCTGTACTGTGTTAGCGGGTTAGCCTGCACTGGGTCAGCGGGTTAGCCTGCCCTGTGTTAGAGGGTTAGCCTGCCCTGTGTTAGCGGGTTATCCTGCCCTGTGTTAGCAGGTTAGCCTGCCCTGTGTTAGCAGGTTAGCCTGCCGTGTCAGCGGGTTAGCCTGCCTTGTGTTAGGGGGTTAGCCTGCCCTGTGTTAGCGGGTTAGCCTGCCCTGTGTTAGAGGGTTAGCCTGCCCTGTGTTAGCGGGTTAGCCTGCCCTGTGTTAGCAGGTTAGCCTGCCCTGTGTTAGCAGGTTAGCCTGCCGTGTCAGCGGGTTAGCCTGTACTGTGTTAGCGGGTAAGCATGTACTGTGTTAGCGGGTAAGCCTGCCGTGTGTCAGCGGGTTAGCCTTTACTGTGTTAGCGTGTTAGCCTTCACTGTGTTAGCGGGTTAGCCTGCACCGTGTTAGCCTGCACCGTGTTAGCGGGTTAGCCTGTACTGGGAGATAGTCTGTATGCTCTTTGTTTTTGTGTTTTTTCCCCGCGCCTGGAAAGAGGAGGCTGGTTGGATTCTTCATTTATTCTGTTTAATGTATCTGTGTGTTTGTGTATGTGATCGTGTGTGTGTGTGTGTGTGTGTGTGTGTGTGTGTGTGTGTGTGTGTGTGTGTGTGTGTGTGTGTATTCAGTGTGTGTTAGTGTGTGTGTGTACAGTGTGACCAAAGGAAAGCTATAAATGGTTATTTTCTATCCCCTTCTGGCAGTACAAACTATTCACAACACACACACACACACACACACACACACACACACACACACACACACACACACATACACACGCACACACACACACACAGTTGTGTCTCCATCTGTGTATAAAGACGACGGAATACAGAGGAGAGGCACATATCTATAAATAACCAGCCTGCTGGATTAACCACAGGAGCCTTATTGTGTGTGTGTGTCTGTGTGTGTGAGTGTGTGTCTGACAGTGTGTGTCGGACTCTGTGTGTGTGTGCGTGTGTTTGTGTGTGTGTGTGGGGGGGGGGGGGGGGGGTGGGTTAGTGTGAGTTTTTGTGTTTCTATGTGTGTGTGTGAGAGTTTGTGTGTTTCTGAGTGTGTGTGTTTGTGTCTGACTGCGTGTTTGACTGTGTGTGTGACGGTTTGTCGGTCGTTCTTTCCCACTATAATCTCCCCAAAAACCACCCAATAAGGTCGGTGACCTTTGACCCTCGCCCTCTGCCGCCCTCTGCCGCCCTCTGCCCCCCCCCCCCCCCCCCCCACCAGGTGAGCCTCGACTCGCGGGTGCGGGAGGTCATCAACAAGAAGATGCAGGAGCCCACGGCGCTGACCTTCGACGACGCCCAGCTGCAGATCTACACCCTGATGCACCGAGACTCCTACCCCCGCTTCCTGTCCTCCTCCATCTACAGCGCCCTGATCAACGGCGGCTCCCGCTCCTCCTCAGAGTGCTAGAGCTCCGCCTGCTCCTCCAGCTCCCCCTCCCCCTCCTCCTCCTCTCTTTACCCGTCCCAACCATGCCCCTGTCCCCTCCTCCCTCTCCTCCCCCTCCTCTCTTTACCCGTCCCAACCATGCTCCTGTCACCTCCTGCTCCTCCTCCTCCTCCTCCCTCTCCTCCCCCTCCACTCTTTACTTGTCCATGTTCCTGTCTCGCTTTCTCCTCCCGCTCCTCCTCAGAGTGCTAGAGATCCGCTTGCTCCTCCAGCTCCTCCAGCTCCTCCTCCTCCCCCCTCCTCCCTCTCCTCCCCCTCCTCTCTTTACCCGTCCCAACCATGCTCCTGTCACCTCCTGGACCTCCTCCCCCCTTCTGTCTCCTTCCTCTCCTCCTCTCTGCTCCTCCCCCTCCTCTCGCCACCCATCCTAACCACGTTCCTGTATCCTCCTTTCGTCCGTCTCTCTGTTCCGTCCCTCTGTTAAAGTGGAGGAGCTAGAAACAGCCATTTTGTGGTACATTTTGGGAGAATTCAGCCCCTTTACCCACATTTCCTGGAGGAGGAGGGACTCATGGGAGATGGAGTTCTAACAGCGTCCTCCAGTAGCATGCCTCATGACTCAACTATCGCCTCCACACCTCAACAGCCAAGGAGATTATTATTTTTCCAGTCAATCAAAGC
This sequence comes from Gadus morhua, assembly GCF_902167405.1. Classification (NCBI taxonomy): domain Eukaryota; kingdom Metazoa; phylum Chordata; class Actinopteri; order Gadiformes; family Gadidae; genus Gadus; species Gadus morhua. Next base: position 21,781,622 of record NC_044048.1, on the reverse strand, counting down.
TGGACCTGAACCCTCGCTCCACCCAGAACTGTCTGACCGACTCCTAAACCAACCCCACCTCCAGACCCCAACCCCACCTCTAAACCCCACCTCCAAACCCCAGCAACACTCCGAAACCAACCCCAACCCCCACCTCCAAACTCAACCCACACTCCTAAACCAACTACACCTCTGAGCCCATCCACTCCAAAACCAACCCCCACCTCCAAACCCCAGTCCACACTCCAAAACCAACCCCATCTCCAAACCCCAGCCCAACCAGAAGCATGTTCCTCTCCTGCAGGGCGACCAGACCTGAGGACGCTGAAGGAGGAAACCACCCAGCGCCGAGATTCACTTCCTCTCATGTGTGCGACGGACATTTTGTTGAGTTGTTTACAGTTTGAAACCCGGAGGGACACTGGACGAGACCAGCAGGTCAACAGATAGGGATCTGTCCCGGGGACGTCCCCAAGGCCAGGCCAGACCCAGGGCCCGACCCAGACCACTTCCACACCAATTCAGGACTAAAGTTCAACGTAGGCGGCCATTTCGGGTTGTTCTTGGTGTATGAGCGCAGTGTGTGTTGACCTCTGTTCTCCCTTCATCTACCTTCACCCCCCCCCCCCCCCCCCCCCCCCCCCCCCCACTCTAGCCAACACTTGGTTGGTTATGACGGCAAACTTAAGTTCCTGCTTTTTTAGTAAGAACCGTGCACTTCCAAAATCACTCCCCTCTCCGTCTAGCTCTCTCTCCCTCCTCCTCTCTTTCTCTCTTTCCCCCCCTCCACCATCCAAAGCAGCTGAGAGAACGGACACAAAGACAGAATCACAGACAGAAGTTCGGTTTCTAAGCGATGAGCGAGAAGGTCATCCGATATTTTTTTTCTTCGGACCAGTTCCTGCAGAAGAAGAATCGACAAAAACAATCGTAAAAACATTGTTTTGAACATGTGACCGCCCCACCCAACCCTCGATGCAATGCAAGACACACTGCAATAAAACCACTGGATATGTACACACACACACACACACACACCACACACAACAACTCACACAAACACACACACAACAACTCACACACACACACACACACACACACACACACACACACACACACACACACACACACACACAACACACACACACAGAGTGACACATCCTTGTGAGGACCTGTGTTGTTGTTGTTGTTGTGGACGGTTAGCCTCTAGCTGTTATGAGACACAACGGCTGACTAAAACAAAACGTCTTCATTACCCTCCCCTCCAAGCTAATGTTAGCATCTAGTGTTATGAAGAGCGCAGTCCAAAAAGGTTAGGTTAGCATTTGGAGTTATGAAGAGCACGGTCAAACAAGCTAGCGTTAGCATCTAGGGTTATGAAGAGCGCAGTCCAACAAGCTAACATTAGCATCTAGAGATGAAGAGCGCAATCCAACAAGCTAATGTTAGCATTTGGAATTATGAAGGGCGCCCTCCAACGAGCTAACATTAGCATTTGGAGTTATGAAGAGCACGGTCCAACAGGCTAACTTTAGCATCTAGAACTATGAAGAGCGTGGTCCAACAAGCTAACGTTAATCTAAAGCTATGATGAGTGCGGTCCAACAAGCTAATGTTAGCATCTAGAGCTATGACGAGCTTGGTCCAACAAGCTTACGTTAGCCTCTAGAGTTATGGTCCAACAAGCTAACGTTAGCATCTAGAATGAAGAGCGACAAGCCAATTAATCGTTAACTTCATCACCAGTCATTCAGATCATTTAAATCGATTCCTCTCATGTCAAAGAACACTTTGATTTGTTGTGAAGGACAGAAAATGAAACTCTTTCAAAATGTCTGCCAAACTCTGCCATCACTAAGAGGGTCTCACCTGGTCTGGATGAGTGACAGGTCTCTGAGCCAATGAAACGGGCTCATCACCCCTCAGAGCCCACCCCAGAGAACCCACTTCACCGTCCTCACTGGGAACACACACACACACACACACACACCAGGCCGGCCTTCTGGGGACCGTTGCTGTTGCTGCTGACCTCTGCGACCTCTCACCTCCGACCTCACCACTGTCTTGCTCGTGATTGGCCGTCGGCTCCCTGGCTGAGCAGCGGTTGGTCGATTCAGGGAGGTGGGCGGGAGGGAACCCCAGGTTCAAAAAGAGAAGAAACTATGGAGCTACATGATATAGTATGTATAGATCTATAGAGTACAGAAGAGAGAGGATGTTACACCCAGACAAGCGGAGAAAACATCTATCTTAGTATTGTTCATGTTATTTATTTTGTATTTGGTTCAAACTGTGATTTTAATTGTACATATATAAACAGAAACGCAGGAAACATCCCACCTGAATCCGTCTGTTTTATTTCCTCCTTATTATTCCTTTATCCAACCATCTAGAGGCCATCTTAGTGGGAGTAGAACCCACAACCAGGCTGAGGTAGTGCCTTGCTCTATAGACACAGGGTTAACCAGGGAACTTAACCTATAACTGGCAGGGTTAACAAGCCACAGGTTTAACCAGCATCCCCTTTTACTATACTAGTATAACATAATAGTATACAAGTATAATATAGTGCTAGTATAATACAGTAATTTACTAGTATAAAATAGTAGTACACTAGTATAATAATGTGGTACAGAAGTACAATATAGTAGTAAACTAGAATAACATAGAACACTAGTATAATATAGTAGTACACTAGAATAATATAGAACACTAGTATAATATAGTACTAGTACAATATTATAATATAGTAGTACACTAGAATAATATCGAACACTAGTATAATATAGTAGTACACTAGAATAATATCGAACACTAGTATAATATAGTAGTACACTAGAATAATATAGGACACTAGTATAATATAGTACTGGTACAATATTATAATATAGCAGTACACTAGAATAATATAGAACACCAGTATAATATAGTAGTACACTAGTATAATAATGTGGTACAGTAGCACACTAGTATAATATAGTAGTACACTAGTATAATATAGAACACTAGTACAATTTAGTAGTACACTAGTATAATATAGTGATACACTAGAGTGAGGAAGTGTGAGAAGACTGGTAAGTGTGTAGTTTAAGACACACACACACACACCTGGAACAAACTTTACCACTGAATAAACTGCTGACCTTCCTGAGTCTAGAAGATAATCTGCTAAACAAACAGGTGTGTGTGTGCAACCTGATCTCTTATTGTGGAGGGACTTCTGTTATGTTTCACACACGTTCTCATGGTCACACACATCAACCTGAAAACACACACACAGTACAGTCTAGAGGACCAGTCTACCACACACACACACACACATACACTACCGTCTAGAGTACACACACACACACACGCACACACAGTGGTCTAGAGTACCAGTCTACTCTACAAATTTGTGCACCTGTATCACCTCACCCTCCTCTGTGCTAATCTACTCTCTAATCTCCTAACCTCCTTCATCGCTTTCCCCTGGTTAGAGCTCCCCCCTCCACTCTCCCCTAAACCCCCCTCCTCATGACTCTTTCACCCTTTCTCCAACTCTCAGGATCTCCCTCTGCATCTCTCTCCCTTTCCCCTCTCTCTCCCCCTACCTCTCCGTTTCTCCCTCCCTTTCCCTCGGTCTCACCACCTCTCTTGTTTTCACAACAAACACGGTTCTAGTGATGCTTTCCCAGACCGAAAGTAGAACGCTAGCGTGTTCCTCCCCCGTGATCAGGGTTCCCAGAGACAGAGCCGTGTTCAGGACGCCCTCTCCGCCGCGTCCGTGAGCCCCAGCGGAGCTGGACCTCGTGGCCCGACAGACGCTCAGTGTTCTGTGCCACGGGACGCAGATAAGCAGGGTATTTTAAGAGCTTTTCTTAGAAAACGCTCAACAAAAATGGAATCTTAGATAAGATAAGAACGTGGCTCAAGACGGGGGGGTGTGTGTGTGTGTGTGTGTGTGTGTGTTGTGTGTGTGTGTGTGTGTGTGTGTGTGTCAGACAGGAAGTGACACTCGACAGGTAAAAGGAAGCACAAAGACATCAAGATTTTCTTTCCATCTATTTTTAATCAAAGACGCAAGGCGAATGCTTTAAATACAAAATAAATATCTTCCACAGCACCGTAACTCAAAAGGAACTCCAAAACCAAATGAAACGCATGAAAGACTTTAGTTCGCTCCTCTCAGGCCTGAGGCGTTCTCTATCGTCCGCGCTGGGGGTCCGTCCCTCGGGGGGGGGGGGGGGGGGGGGGCAAGAACTGAAACCAGATGAACTGTAGTAACAAACCTCAGACCAAAACGAAAAGAGGAACAGAACCGGCTCTCTGGAGAGAACTGTCTCTCTGCAGACACATCGGCTCTCTAGAGATAACGGACTTTCAAGAGACAGCAGAGAACAGTCAAATTTGCCAAATCCTATCGTCGTTAAAAAAATGTAAAAACGGAAAAGTAGAATTGTTTGGGATTTACCTTATTTGAGTGCAATGTGGAAACGGATATCTGAATTATTATTTATAAGTCTACTAAGAGACACTACGAGAGGCGTTATTAACCCCGCCCACATCCTTATTTCTAAATCTTCCACGGCCAATCAGAAGCCTTGGCATAAACAAATAGTTTTGGATGAAAAAACATTTAATTACTAACTACGTCTGTTCTGATTGGTCGGCGGTCACGGGACTGAGCCAGGGACGTTAGAATGTTTGGTATCGCCATGGTAACATGCTTTCCGATCCAGATTGGTGACGCCATGAGATTTCCATGCGCGTGAATGCCCTTCAAAGAAGATTTCTACTGTTAGTTTAGTGTCGACGCTAAAACCAGAACCAAAACCACAGGAAGTGGAAGTGATGTCACAGGAAGCGGATGAGTCGATGTGGTTAATATGCTGTGGTCCGATATATTACGGCCTTGTTATGGATCAAACGTACGATACAAAAAGGAAAAACTAAATGTACAATCCAGGTCTCATCCGGAAAAAACGTTCTTCAGCAGAACTGGAGGAGAAGAGCAGACATGAGACATGAGGTTAGAGATAAGAGAGGCGGGACATGAGATTAGAGATGAGCGGACACAGCCGTGACAGACTGCTGACACCGCCCGACCAAACACAGCCCACCTCGATGAGTCATGTAGAAACACACACGCTGGGCCGCGACATCACAACACGCTACACACACACGCGACCTTGACCAGGCGTGCACCGTAAATACAGGTAGCTCTCTCCATCTCCATCTATCTTGTGTGTCTGTGTGCGAGTGCGCGCGTGTTGATATCCACAATCGTTAGGATCGTTTCCAAGTTCAGTTGTCACGGAGACGGCGGTGCAAACACACACAGGCCTGCACAAGCCTCCAGGCATGGCATTGTGTTAAACCATGTGTAAATAAAGTTGACTTGACTAGAGGTCAAGGCTCTGGAGGCTGTGTGCTGCCCCCCGGTGGTCACGAAGGCAGTACTGCCCGGCTGGATACATTAGACAATGACTCGCACTAACATAGAACATGAGGATAGAGACTTAGGTTTCCTTCTACAATAGCAGAGCTACAGAAAATCTCTGTGGTAAAAACCCATGTTATGATGTTTATTCAATTTTTTACGTTTTCCTGAGCGTAGGGTTACTCACCTTCCACCGGTTTCCACAGCCGTTGCACAACACAAAGGTGGTCATGGGTTCATCAGCGCTGCGCGTCTGGACCTGCAAACACACACACACACACACACACACACACACACACACACACACACAACACACACACACACACACACACACACACACACACACACACACACACACACACACACACACACACACACACAGTTATGTCCGGTTTGAAGCAAGCTAAATGGCACCATACTACTTGGCCTCTGCGTAACAACAACAGGATTCTAGTTCCGTTTTGCGTCGCAAACATCAGGCCTGACATCAATCAGTGTGTAGGAACAGTTGTTAACCTAAGTATCTTTGAGTAGGAAAATGTATTTAACTAAGCACCTTTGTGTAGGAACAGATATAAACTTCAGTACCTTTGTGTGGGAACAGTTCTTTATTTAAGCACCTTTGGGTAGGAACAGTTCTTAACCCAAGTACCTTTGTGTAGGAACAGTTCTTAACTTCAGTAAATTTGTGTAGGAACAGTTCCTAACGCAAGTATCTTTGTGTAGGAGACGTTAAATTAAAAACCTTTGTGTAGGAACATTTCTTAACCTAAATACCTGTGTGTAGGAACAGATATTAACTTAAATACCTGTGTGTAGGAACAGTTGTGAAACGTACCTGTGAGTAGGAGCAGTTCTTCCCGCGACACTTGCCGCACTTGAACATGTCCGTCTCCGTGCCGCCCGTCTTGGACAACTGGTGTTCTCTGATGGCCTCTTTCGTCAGACTGTCGCGCACCATCTTCAGCTCCTTACTTGCCATCTCCTGACAAACAGACAGACAAGCATACGTTTAATAATATTTAACACATGAAATCTTGTACTGCAATCAAAACAGGAAATGTGGGTGAGAGGAGAAGGGGGGGGGGGCAATGTAATGGATTCTAGGTTATACTAGGGAAAACTTAATCAGAGGAGGAAATATGTAACTTCTAGAATGATTGGACAGACAGACAGACGGACAGACGGGAGGGAACTAGAGGGAAAATGGTGTCTTCTATAATGATTAGCCAGACAGACGGATAGATAGAGGCCGCTAGGTCGGACACAGAGAGAGAGACAGAGACAGAGAGAGTCAGTCCCCCAGGACAGCCAGTAGTCCGCCAGTCCCACCTCCGCCCTCATGGTGGCAATCTGCTGGGGGGAGATGTTTCCACACAGGACGTTCCTCCGGAGGTCCGGGTTCTTCTGGTCCTTGAGGTTGGAGATGCGGCTGCGCAGGCGGCTCTTGTACTTCATGTCCGTGGAGCGGAACTCCTGGTACACCAGTGGGGCGGAGTCAAGGAGCGCACACACTAACACACACCTGGATTTCATCCCTAGTAAGACCATCCCAGAGAAGGATGACCCCTACCTGCTCCTTAAGCTCAGGTGTCCCATATAAAATGTCTTCAGGTCCCTGTGGTTAAGCGCGCTGGCTAATTGACAATGATACGGAACGCACGTCCGCAACGGAACATTCACAGTCATCAAATCTGGTCTCAGATTAACATGAACTTTCGTCATGAACTTTTCCTGTTCCAGATAAATTGTTCCTCTATGTCGACGAAAAACAGAGGTAGGAGGGAGTTCAGACTGCTGTTCGGGACGACTTCCTGTTCTGAGACCAGTGAACCCGCCCACCCATCAGCACAGGACGGAGGCAGGGGAGGGAAGAGCGCTAAAAAGAGGATATGATCTTCAATCTGAGCTGCTAGATGTTTGCAGTCCACACCGATGTTCTTGTGGTCGTCTGAAAAAGAGAAGGTTCCTCGTCAGTATACTGCTGGACTGAACCATACAGTGCTGTGTTCCAGTATCCATACTATCCCTACTTGATATACTTAGTTTGAATATGTAGGGTGTTCCAATTAAGATCGAGGCGAAAATAAGGGTACTGAAAGAACCTGGATGGTGTACTCTAAACGGGCAAACCGTGACGTGTGGATCGATGTACACCTTTCGTACTCAACGGCAGCCAACTTAGCCTACGTAGCGGAAGAGGGCGGAGCCAGGCTGAGCCAACGTCGGCGCATTTTTCCACATTAACATCTACCGAGAGCTAGCTCCATGCAAGGCTATGCGATAGCTCCGTGCTAAGCTGTGTGATAGCTCCATGCTAATGGTGCGATCCATTTGTATGGTACACCGGTACGACCGACCTGCTCTAGCGAGAATGTGACGTAATTTCCTGGCTTGCAGCACTTAAGAGCGTTCTCGTTTCTCATAAGCTATGAGAAAGTTGTTAGTTACATTAGCCTCTTAGGCAAAACAATTCGAAAACAAACTACACAACTTTACAGGTATTGAACGCACAGCAAGGCCATGCAATGCATGAATTGGTGACCAGAATAAAGTAGCAATGTAATAAAGTGAGTAAGAGCATTTAAAATCTATATTGAAATTACCAACGTGGAAGACGAAGAAAATAATTCTCTTTACGGGTGCTGCCATTTTTGTGTCGAGTCGGACGGTCAGCTTCAATGAACTCGGCCTACTCTCAGAACTACGAGTGGGAAGGTTTATACTACGACCAAAAGGGGACGTGCCTCCGTAAAAATGCTGCAAGAAAGCTGGGAGATTTACATCTTACAACTCGTATGGGTGGGCGTACCATACAAATGGATCGTACCATTAGCTCTGCGATAGCTCCATGCTTAGCTTCATGCCAAGCTGTGCGCTAGCCTCTTCCTCAGATATGCACTTGATTTTTGCTAAGATATGTGCTGGCTTCAAGCTAAGCCAAGTGCTGGCTTCAAGCTAAGCCAAGTGCTGGCTTCAAGCTAAGCCATGTGCTGGCTTCAAGCTAAGCTCTGCGATGGCTCCCTGTTTAGCTATTGATCTAATTCCATGCTAAGCGCCGTGCTACGTGCTACACGCTAGCTCCTCACCGTCCGTCTCAAGGGCAGCCACCAGCATCTCGCGGCACTTGGTCCTGACGGTGTCCGTGGTGACGGGGGCAGGGGGGAAGGAGGTGACCCTCGGGGGGCCGGTGGGGCTGGTGGGGGTCGGGGGAAGATCCTCCGAGGACTTTGAGCTGTGGAGGCGAGGTAACAGGGGTCAGGGGGTCACTGGAGGCGCAATGCATTCTGGATAATGTAGGAGGGGAACGTTTTAACTTCATTAGTCGGAGCCATATCAACCTCAGAGAGAGACAGAGAGAAGGAGAGACAGCCAGCCAGACAGATCGACAGTCAACCTCAGAGAGACAGTCAGTCAGAGCCACATCAACCTCAAGAGCCACAGAGAGAGACAGAGAGAAGGAGAGACAGCCAGACAGATCGACAGTCAACCTCAGAGAGAAAGTCACCTACCTCCTCTCTGCGGATCCAGACTCCTTGGAGGAAGATGACCTCATAGCAGATGCCTCCTTCTTCTTTTCCTCCACCTTCCCATCAGCACCGTCTGATACACACACCCAGGGAAGTTAGAGGGAGGTGTGTGTGTGTGTGTGTGTGTGTGTGTGTGTGTGTGTGTGTGTGTGTGTGTGTGTGTGTGTGTGTGTGTGTGTTTACCCAGGAGTTTCTTCCAGGACTTGATGAGGGTCTTAGCGAGGGTCTGGACCTCCTCATCCGAGCTCTGCTTCCTCACCGCGTTCACACACATCCCCACCCTGGTTGACTATACACACACACATTAAAAACACGTTACATACGACACACATTTACATTACACACATCCCCAACCTGGTGGACTATACACACACATTAAACATACACTACATATAACTAACATTTACACTACACACACCCCCACCCTGGTTGGCTATGCACACATACACACTACATATTACCCACACATTATACACACCCCCACCGCTGGTGGACTACACACATATTGCACTCACTACGTACACACACACACACACACACACACACACACACACACACAACACACACACACACACACACAACACACACACACACACACACACACACACCACACACACACACACACACACACACACACACACCACCTACCTTATGGACTACACAAACATTACACACACACACTACACACATTACGCACTTAACCTCCCACCTGCATTAGAGATAATATAGTCAGGGACATTAGACGATAGAGAGACAGAACTACAAGCACAGAACTACAACATGTGTGTATACCTACAAGCACAGAACTACAACATGTGTTTGTACCTACAAGCACAGAACTACAACATGTGTTTGTACCTACAGGACACAGAACTACAACAGGTGTTTATACCTGCAGAACAAAGAACTACAACAGGGGTTTACACCTGCAGAACAAAGCACTACAACAGGTGTTTATACCTGCAGAACAAAGAACTACAACAGGGGTTTATACCAGCAGAACAAAGAACTACAACAGGTGTTTATACCTGCAGAACAAAGAACTACAACATGTGTTTATACCTGTAGAACAAAGAACTGCAACAGGTGTTTATACCTACAGAACACAGAACTAGAACCTAAGATGGAGGTTTCTACCTATGCAGAACCTAAGATGGAGGTTTCTACCTGTGGATAAGCGAAGATGGAGGCCTACAGCAGCTGTCTTTACCTGCAGTGTCTCCAGAGACATGTCAATGGTCTTCAGTTCCTTCAGGAGGTCTGCTGCCCCTTCCTGCAAACACACAATAACCTGTGATCAATCAGCTCCACCAGACCTAGAGCTATAGATATAGACACACAGATGAAGAGATATCTATTGTAATCAATAACCTCCACCAGACCTAGAGCTAAAGGATATATATAGACAAACAGATTGATACTTATCTAGACATAGATCGAGAACAATTCATAACAAAGACATCATCAGTGAAACAGAGGGGACATTTTTTCCTAATTATTTTCCATAATCGGTATATTTGAGTGTTTTTGTAGCTATAAACCAATATCGTCCACATCTTGCATGCCCCCCTTGCCACATTTGAGTAGCCTCCTCCATAATAAACCTTTCCAGATGTATTCGGGGCTAAGCGTCATCTCGATCTAATCAATAGATCCTTGCTGCATGTCCAGGTGAACTCGATTTAATTGAATAAACCTGTTGGCAAATCACCGTACGGCCCTCTAAAGGGTTCTCACCCCTCCCAAAACAACGATAAACAATGCTAACACCGTACAATACAACAAACAACACAATGTGTTATTACGATGGCAAACCAAACGTATCCTAACTAAATCCACAATGGAGTTCAGGGAAACTACACTAACGCAACGAACAGCGGGTTTCTAGAAATATCCTCGACTGAGAGAAGATGCCGGACTTTAGCGATTCAGGTCTACCAATCCACAATATCCGGTC
>NC_044048.1:21763234-21765734 GCF_902167405.1 Gadus morhua | reverse complement strand
GGGCAGCTCCCAGTTTAACCAGTTAAAACCTGCGGTGGTTCTGGGCAGGCGCAGCACATACTGTCCACCAGTAGAAGACCGGTCGTATTTGGCAGCCCCCAGTATAACCAGTAGAAGGCTAATTGAGAGTAATTAGCTAGAAGGTAGGATGATGGTGAGGAGGCTGAGGTTAAAGCTGACATTGTGATTGACGTTGTGTCACATTGACGACCACGCAACCAAAACCAAACTCCAACGTAAAGCGATAATCATTCAGCAAGAATGTGCGCGTCCATTTCGGTTTAATAGTACATTCCACTGGTGGGAATGTACGTGAGTATAAAGTGGGTGGCCATTGCTCACATTCCTCATCTTAAAGAGCTTAAGGGTTCAGCTGAGCCGCTGAGACACGAAGAAGAAGAACGCACCGAGATGCAGATTGTGCTGTAGGATCCGTAGTTCAGTCTGAACTACAGATTAAGCTGAGGTGAGGGCCGGAGCTGATCCGCTCAGCTCTACAGCAGAGGCCTGGCTCTGAGGATCCTTGGGGGGTCTGATGACCTCCAGGGAGTCCAGTCCCACTCAGAACCAGTGGTGCCCAAACAAACCCCCCCTTTCTGACCGGCCCCTCTGTCTACTCTGGACCAATCTTGGACGAACAGCACTCTGGACCAATCGTGGACGAGCAGCACTCTGGACCAATCGTGGACGAGCAGCGCTCTGGACCAATCAGGCTTAAAGTTAAAGGCTAGGCCAGGCTAGGCTAGGCTAATCTATACTAGGCTACTCTTTGTTTCTCTCAGGCCAAGGTAACTTAGGTTAGGCTAGGCTAGGTAAGGCTAGGTTATGCAAGACTAGACTTCAATAGGCTAGAATAGACTAGATCCCACTTGTCTTGCATAGACTAGACTCCACTAGGCTAGGATAGACTAGACTCCACTAGGCTAGGTTAGTTTAGACTCCACTAGGCTAGGTTAGTTTAAACTCCACTAGGCTAGGATGGACTAGACTCGACTAAAATAGACTAGACTCCACTACGCGAGGATAGAATAGACTCCACTAGGCTAGGTTAGACTAGACTCCACTAGGCTAGGTTAGACTAGACTCGTCTACGCGAGGATAGACTAGACTCCACTGGGCTAGGATAGACTAGACTCCACTAGGCTAGGATGGACTAGACTTGACTAAAATAGACTAGACTCCACTACGCGAGGATAGACTAGACTCCACTAGGTTAGGATAGACTAGACTCCACTAGAATATACTAGACTCCACTAGGCTAGGTTAGTTTAAACTCCACTAGGCTAGGTTAGTTTGGACTCCACTAGGCTTGGATGGACTAGACTTGACTAAAATAGACTAGACTCCACTACGCGAGGATAGACACAGCTAGGCTAGGTTAGGCTAGGCTAGGATAGGATAGACTCCACTCGGCTAGCCTAGACCAGACTCCACCAGGATAGCGGATGCTAAACTTGGCCACGCTGTCAGAAGCTCCTATGAGGACGCTTCACAATGAATCATCTCGGCTGGGCTCTCATTTAAGATCTCGGTTAACCTAACCCTTCCTGTCTGTCTGTCTGTCTGTCTGTCTGTGTGTGTGTAGTGTGGTAATCACAGACAAGGATGTGTTAAGTATGTGTTAAGTATGTGTTGAGTATGTGCTGTGTGGACGGATACATACCAAGGCGAACCCTGTTGGTCACATCAGCCCTGCCGTACGCTAAGGCAAGTTATAGCCCAGACTTTATCAGTAGCTCAATATCTTTATTAATGATTCATGTTTCTCTAAGTCTGCTCATCATGTTTACCCACAATGCATCAGGACATTGGACATGTTGCCTGATCCTCACAAACCAGCCATGTCTTCAGCAGCGACACACAGCCCTCTCATTGGCTAATGAAGGCTTGATTGATTAATCCGATTTTGTGTGTGGAGGCCGTAGCGGGCGGGGCTTGACTCCCATGTCACACCCCCTCGCCCACTCACAAACCTTCATTCATGCTTCATTCATGTTTACCCTTTATTACTTACTGCCATCCTCCAACCCAGGACATCCCCGAAGACCACTACCCCCCAGAGATCAGACCAGCAGCCTTGTTGTTGTGGGGCAGGTTTGTTCCTGGAGGCGAACTCCGTCTCCCCGGACCCCTCCCAGGTCCTGAGGCTGTCTGCCTCTATTCTCATCCCCTCAGATCAGCAGGCGTCTCTAATCACGACCGCCACAGGATCAACACACCAACTGTTGATCGGTTTCTCTATCTAAAGATAACTGTGGAACACCAGGAACACAACGCCTCCCTGCTCTTCTGCGGTGGCAGCTTCTCTCCTGTCTTCTCTCTCTCTGTGAACCTCTCTCTCTCTCTCTCTCTCTCTCTCTCTCTCTCTCTCTCTCTCTCTCTCTTTCTCTCTCTCTGTGAACCTCTCTCTCTCTCTCTCTTTCTCTCTCTCTCCCTCTCTCTCTCTGTGAACCTCTCTTTTTCTCTCTCTCTCTCTCTCTCTCTCTCTCTTCTCTCTCTC
>NC_044048.1:21753234-21755734 GCF_902167405.1 Gadus morhua | reverse complement strand
TGTAGTGGAGGTGTGTAGTGGAGGTGTGTAGTGGAGGTGTGTAGTGGAGGTGTGTAGTGGATGTGTGCAGTGGAGGTGTGTAGTGGATGTGTGTAGTGGAGGTGTGTAGTGGATGTGTGTAGTGGAGGTGTGTAGTGGAGGTGTGTAGTGGATGTGTGTAGTGGAGGTGTGTAGTGGATGTGCGTAGTGGATGTGTGTAGTGGAGGTGTGTAGTGGAGGTGTGTAGTGGAGGTGTGTAGTGGAGGTGTGTAGTGGAGGTGTGTAGTGGAGGTGTGTAGTGGAGGTGTGTAGTGGAGGTGTGTAGCGGAGGTGTGTAGTGGGGGGGTGTCATGCTGGTTTAACTCTCCAAGCTGCTGCTCCTCCTGGTGCAGATTAGCAGGAAGGTGAAGTGTAGATAATGAATATTAAGAGTGTGTATTGGAGGTGTGTATATTGGTGTGTAGTGCAGATCATGAATACTAAGACCTGTCCCCCCCCCCCCCCTCACCAGGCCAGGCCTGGAAGGCTCTGGCCCCGCCCGATAAGCGTCCCTTCGTGGAGGAGGCGGAGCGACTGCGTCTGCAGCACCTGACGGACCACCCCCACTACAAGTACCGCCCCCGCCGCAAGAAGACCACCAAGAAGCTGAAGAGGGCGGAGCCGGGGCTGCTGCTGCACGGCCCGGGGGCGGGGCCCGAGGGGTACCCGCTTCACCTCCGCCAGCACCACCTGCAGCCCCCCCACCACCCGGGACGCTTCAGGGAGGTCCTGGACCTGGAGGGCTACGGCCTGCCCACGCCCGAGATGTCCCCCCTGGACCTCCTGGAGGACGGCGGCCGGGACTCTGTGTTCTTCCCCCAGCAGGACGAGGGCTGGGCGGGGTACCACCCCCTGCAGCACCAGCACCACCCCCAACCCCACCCCCACCACCTCCAGCACCAGCACCAGCACCACAGCCAGCAGTACTGCAGCCCCACCTACTACACCGCCCACCCCCACCAGAACCACAGCGGCCTGGGGCACCCCGGCCAGGGGTCCAGACGGAGCAGTGGGGGGGCCGGGTCCGGTCTTGGCCCTGGCGGGACCCCCTCGGTGGGGGGGGACTCCAGGATGAACCTCAGGCTGCTTTGTAGAACCGAACCGGAACCGGATTCCGGCCTGAGCTACGGACCGGACTCTAGGGGGGGCTGCAGGCTGGACCCCAGGGGGGGCCCCGGGGACTCGGCTGAGTCCAGCATGACCTCCTGTAGCTCCGCCTTCAGCTCTTGCTCCGCCGCCTCCTCCACTGTGGCGGCGTCCAGTATGGGCTCCGCTTACGGTTTGGAACTCGGCCCCGGGAACCACCCCGGTCTACGGGCAGCCGTGAACCGCCCGCCCCCTCCCTCCGACCCCGCCCACTCCTCCTACACCACGCCCCTCCAGCTCACCTGCCTCTCTGAGCCAATCACGTCGAGCTACGGCTACAGCCCGCTGTACGGCGGCGGCCGGCTCCATCACAACGCCCTCACCTCCCCCTCCTCCCACCTGGGCCAGCTGTCTCCTCCTCCAGAGACTTCCTTCTGCTCCTCCTCCGGCTCCCTCCCGCCCCCTCCCCCCTCCTCTCTGTTCCCCCCCATGGCCCACAGCGACCCCGCCTCCTCGGCAGAGTTCTGGTCGGAGGTGGACCGCCAGGAGCTGGACCAGTACTACGGCTCCGCCCGGACCCCCATGGAGACGTACGGCCCGGCCGGACCCAAGGCCCTGCTGGGCCACGCCGCTAGCGCTGGGGCTAGCGGAGTTAGCTGCTCTGGGGCTAGCCACCGCAACAGGGACCTGGGCGGCATTAGCAGCGGTGGCGCTAGTGGTTGTATTAGCGGAAGCGGAGTTAACTGCACGGTCGCGAGTGCGTTCCACAGGGAAGCAGCAGGCGCTCCTAGCGCCGGTAGCGGTATCAGCTGTATAAGCGGTGGCGGCGGTAGCTGCTCTGTAGCTCGCATCCTGACCAGGGAAGCAGTGGGCGGTGCTAGCAGCGTTAGCAGCATTAGCAGCGTTAGCAGCGGCGGCGCTAGCTGTGCGGACGGGAGCAGTGCGCTGATAACGGCGCTGTCGGACGCCAGCAGCGCCGTCTACTACAGCGCCGGCATCACGGGGTAAACGGCGTCTGCTGTACTCCAGCGCCACATAAACCCCGTCCCGACCAGTTCAGACCGGTTGTTACGGGAGGAATGCGAGGGGCGGTGGAGCCGCTGTGGTCACCGCGGGGCTCCTCTGTTTGTTTTTGTTTTGTTTCCCGACCGCAGTAAACCTTCACTCCGAAACATCATCTCTCTCCCCGGCCGCCAGCACCAGATAGCATCTCTGGAGGACCGGGTTTCTGCTGCGCGGTCCGCTGGGAACGCATTCTGGAGAACCAGAACCGCTCCTCAAAGAACCGAGAGACAGAGGCAGCTCGTCTGCCGAGCACTGCTCCCCGAAGAACACAGAGACAGAGACGGCTCGTCTCCGAGCGGGAAAAGAGAAGGACTCTACGGTGTCTGCTGGG
>NC_044048.1:21738234-21750734 GCF_902167405.1 Gadus morhua | reverse complement strand
TTTGGAGAAATAAACAGAATACAAGAAGAGGAGGAGAGTGACATAGACTGACGGAAAGAAATGAATTCCACCCCACAGGGGAGAGAGAGAGAGAGAGAGAGAGAGAGAGAGAGAGAGAGAGAGAGAGAGAGAGAGAGAGAGAGAGAGAGAGAGAGAGAGAGAGAGAGAGAGAGAGAGGGGTTTTCCCAGTCTTGTTTTATTGGCCACATGTGGTTGAGATGTCAAATCAGTCCATGAAACACACAACACACACACACACACACAGACACACACACACACACACACACACACACACACACACACACACACACACACACACACACACACACACACACACACACACACACACACACACACACACACACAGATATATATATATTTATATATACTGTATATATATCTAAACATGCAAATACACACGCATACACATACACACACACATATATTTATATATATATATGTGAGTGTGGGTGTGTGTTTTTGTGTGTATATAAATATATACACACACAAGCACACACGCATGCATACACATGAACACACACAGGGCCGTGCTGGACTATATGATGTCATTAGAAGGGGTTTCTCCCTCTCCAAGCCTGTACCACTTCCTGTTTCCTGTCCGTACAGGAAGTAGCTATGTGCTCACTTCCTGTTGAGGAGCTTGATGGAAGTGGTCAAGCAGAGCTCTAATCTGTTTCTCGTTACTTGATTAAAGTTCTCGACCTCATGCAGTCAGAATGAGGTTCTGATTAATTTAGTTTACAAGCTAATGATCTTAACGAGCAAATTATCTTAACGAGCTTCACTTGCAGCCAATTAACCTGTTGGCGCAGACGTGTTTCCTCCAGGGATCACCTGAAGCTGACCTGCAGCAGGACCTTAACCGTGTCAGTCAGTCAGTCAGTCAGTCAGTCGGTCAGCCAGTCTGCCAGTCAGTCAGCCAGCCTGTCAGTTAGTTATTAGTTAGTAAGCAAATTATCCTGTGTATAACCATGTAAAGGTTATAAGTCCACATATGAAATGCATATTGAAATACATATAGATCTATACTTCAAACAGATCGTTGGAATAAAGTGTTGAAACACGAGAGACGTGTGGACCGTCTTTATTTAAACGGTCCCAGGCCGCTGCTGGATGTTTTGCTGTTTCTTCATTCTGCAATCGGACCGTTCCATGAAATCTGTTTTTAGACAAGAGACGCGGTACTGTACTTTACACTGACGATACCCCCTCTTCACTGGTTGTGTGTGTGTGTGTGTGTGTGTGTGTGTGTGTGTGTGTGTGTGTGTGTGTGTGTGTGTGTGTGTGTGTGTGTGTGTGTGTGTGTGTGTGTGTGTGTGTGTGTGTGTGTGTGTGTGTGTGGTTAACCAGTCAGGGTCACTTGAACAAAATAAAACAAAGTAGAGAGAAAGTATCTTACAGAACTTAGTTGAACCACTACATTATAAATGTACAAACACACACACAAATGTATGTGAGAACCTCACATTGTGCAGATGACATCATCCCAACTTACCTGTTTCCTGTGTGTGCTTGAAGGTGCTTGTGTGTGTGTGTGTGTGTGTGTGTGTGTGTGTGTGTGTGTGTGTGTGTGTGTGTGTGTGTGTGTGTGTGTGTGTGTGTGTGTGTGTGTGTGTGTGTGTGTGTGTGTGTGTGTGTGTGTGTCTGTGTGTGTGTGTGTGTGCGTGTGTGCGTGTGTGTGTGTGTGTGTGTGTGTGTGTGTGTGTGTGTGTGTGTGTGCGTGTGTGTGTGTGTGCGTGTGGGGAGTGGGTGGTACTTTAGGAACACAAAGCTCAGAGGAAAACAGGAAGTATATAAAGACAGACTGGGAGGCTGTTGGGACGTTAATGGGTTTTGTCTTCTGCAAGACATCACATCTCTACACACAATACAAACACACACACCTCTAACACACGTCTCTACACACAACACAAACACACACCTCTACACACAACTCTAATATACATCTTTACACACAACACTAACACACAATATAATAATTGAGTTTTTCTTTGTACATTTTGTTTTTGTGGACCAGGTGTGGTCTGTTCTCTGTTCTCTGTTCTCCGTTCTGTGTTCTGTGTTCTGTGTTCTGTTTTCTGTGTTCTGTGTTCTGTGTTCTCTGTTCTGTGTTCTCTGTTCTCTGTTCTCTGTTCTGTGTTCTGTGTTCTGTGTTCTGTGTTCTCTGTTCTGTGTTCTGTGTTCTGTGTTCTGTGTTCTGTGTTCTCTGTTCTGTGTTCTGTGTTCTGTGTTCTGTGTTCTGTGTTCTGTGTTCTGTGTTCTGTGTTCTGCGTTCTCTGTTCTGTGTTCTGTGTTCTGTGTTCTGTGTTCTCTGTTCTGTGTTCTGTGTTCTGTGTTCTGTGTTCTGTGTTCTCTGTTCTGTGTTCTGTGTTCTGTGTCCTGTGTTCTGTGTTCTCTGTTCTGTGTTCTGTGTTCTGTGTTCTGTGTTCTGCGTTCTCTGTTCTGTGTTCTGTGTTCTGTGTTCTCTGGTGGGTCAGTGAGTCAGCCCTCCTCTCCTGACTCAGCCCACGGGCGTCCAGAGGCCTGGGAACTGCAGTGTGGTTGTGAGTTTGAGTCCAGGGATGAGTGGTGTGTCAGTCAGTGTGTGGTGGAGGGTCTAGGACCGCTCTCCTGAAATTAGACCCGTCTGTCTGTCTCTCTATCTGTCTCTCTGCCTGTATGTATCTGTCAGTATCTGTCTGTCCTTCTCTGTCTCTCTGCCTGTCTGTCTATCTGTCTGTCTCTGTCTCTCTGACTTTCTCTGTGTCTGTCTGTCTGTCTGTCTGTCTGTCTGTCTGTCTGTCTGTCTGTCTGTCTGTCTGTCTGTCTGTCTGTCTGTCTGCAGCTATAAACCTTGATGAACTGTGGGTGGACCTCCAGTCTCAGTCCAGCCCTGGTACTCTGGTCCCCCACAGACCGCCCCCCCCCCCCCCCCCCCCCCCTCCTTCCTCAGTCCTCTAAGTCGATTTCAGTCCTGATGAGCCGTCTCCACACCATACAACCCTTCATTAGGTATGTTTCACGGCTGCTTAGTCCCAGGGACAGAGAGAGACAGAGATGCGGAACACTGATAAATGAAGTCCTGTATCTCGCCAGCCTGCAGTTCACCTACACCGCCACCAGATGACGTCACCTGTGATTCAGACCTTCAGTCAGATGTTCTTTAACCACGGACGATTTTACTGAGTCAGGGGAGTCCTCGAGTCAACATACTCCTTTGTTCAGTGTGTTTGTGTGTGTGTGTTTATGTGTGTTTGTGTGTGTGTGTGTGTGTGTGTGTGTGTGTGTGTGTGTGTGTGTGTGTGTGTGTGTGTGTGTGTGTGTGTGTGTGTGTGGTTGTGTGTGTGTGTGTGTGTGTGTGTGTGTGTGTGTGTGTGCGTGTGTGTGTGTGCGTGTGTGTGTGTGTGTGTGTGTGTGTGTGTGTGTGTGTGTGTGTGTGTGTGTGTGTGTGCTTGTGTGTGTGTTTACGTGTGTGTGTTTACGTGTGTGTGTTTGTGTGTGTGTGTCCAGCTGCTGGCTTACTGATAAGAGCCACCAGAACGACCTTGGAGAAAAAAAAAAGAGAGAGAGCGAGAGAGAGAAATAAGGTGAGTGTGTGAAAGAGAGAGAGAGAGAGAGAGAGAGACAGAGAGAGAGAGAGAGAGAGAGAGAGAGAGAGAGAGAGAGAGAGAGAGAGAGAGAGAGAGAGAGAGAGAGAGAGAGAGAGAGAGAGAGAGTGAAAGTTGGTTCATCTGAAGCAGGACATTTTAAACCAACAGTGACAAACAAAGGCTGTTTGTTTATTGTCACCGTGTTTTATATGTACTTCCTGTGTCCAGAGGAAGTTAGCGTGCTAGGAAGCTAACCCAGCTGCCAGTAAGCATCCTACTAAACCTGGTCTCTCTCTTCGCCAAACTGATAGAAATCACTCTTTATATTAGTTGTGAATAATAATATGGTCATCAAGTCCAGTGAGATGCGCCAAAGTGGCGGAAACATACAATTTGCACTGTTTCGTTTTTTTGTGATAAATTTGTTATTGTATTTTAGAATTTATACATAAAACAGTTGCACATCTACACAAATAAGACAACATACAACATTAAACTACACTCATTCAAGATGAAAGATGAAAAAGAAGTGAGAAGTGATTTGTACTGTTTCTATGAACGTTGTTAAATTACTTTGTGAAATAATGAATACAATAGCTTAACTACAGTTCCTCTCCATCCGTAGTAAAGCCCAACACACACCGGCGCCGAACGGCGCGCGTCAAACCAACCACCCCCATTATTTCCAACGTACAACCCCACACTGGCGGTGGCTAGACGCGCGCCAGCGCTTGGTGGCACGCCGCCCCGCCATCCTTCACGCCACTCTCCTATTCCCTAGCGGTACCGCCCCTGAAAAACATTGTTTTTTTTAAAGCTGTTTGGTACATCCCCGCTTGATACAAGGTCCTGTACAGATGGAGATTGTCGATGCACTAGATTAATAATTCCACAATGCAAGATAATGAGCAATGACAGTAAATAGAGTGGGTAAACTAAGTGCCCGACAGTACTGTTACATATTTTAAGAACATAAGTTGCCCACACATAGACCCTAGAAAGCAGGACCAAACATATGAGCTGTAAATACAATACATAGCCACAAGGGGAGCAGGACCTTACTGAAGGCTGCAATAACAGCTCCATCCACAGAGGGCAGCACCACAGACAGGTGAGGAGGCCGAGGGTAATACGTCACACCGGCTCCTCCCACTACTTCCAGGCCTTGCGGATCCATACCATAACAGACGGTTGGAGCCAGAGCAAGCCAGAATCTCTTGGCAGCCCATAGGATAGGGTTAATATAGCTTTGGTCAGCTGGGAGACGCTCGGCACGTGCAAAGACACGCTTCAACCTCCTTTTGCTTCATAGTTATCAGTTTACCATACCGAAATACTTTACCAAATAAAGTAACTGTTAAAAGCTATCCTTTGGATTTGATCACTTTCCTTGAAGAATGCTGCAATAGTACATAAAGTAAGTATGAATTAATGTGACTATCATTGTAAGCACAAACAGAGGATCATGTGCATCAGGGACATATATGTAGCGATAAAACAACTGGTATGACGTTATGGTAGCCTATACCGACTAAGTTTGTTGATCTGCTTCTTTCAAAACATATCACAACGGTGCTGCAGCGCGCCGCCTCCTATTGGTGCTAGGGGCGGCTTTTGACGTGCGTGAAATGCGCACCGCTGCGCTTCGGAGCCGGTGTGTAGCCGGCTTTGTGCTGCAGGGCCGTTGAGATTATGTTTTGAAAGCAGCAGATCAACCAACATGGTTGGTAGGATGCCATAACGTCATACCAGTTGTTTTCTGACTACATATATGGGCCTGATGACCATAATCCTCTGTTTGTGCTAACAATGATTTGCTTTAATTCATAGTCACTTTTGTGTACTGTCGGGCACTTTGTTTACGGTTTAGTCACTTTATTCATTGCTAATTCTTTTTGCATTGTGGAATTGTTCATCTACTGCACCAACAATCATGCCTGGTGGTACCAGACTCTCGTACTTCATTTCATTTGCACAGAGAGTCTGGACCAACTCAACTGACAAACGTTAACTCACTTGAAGGCGGGTGTCTGTTGAAGTTTAAAACTATTGGATCTGCCCAGTGCCACTCTGGATCTGCCATAACCAATCGCTAACGTTTGGCCGGGAATCACGTTGCGCGCAGGCTGTAAACAAACAAAAACGCCGTGCATGAAGATGTCCGTCAACGAGAGCTGACTTTAAAGGGGACATATTATACCAGCAGGTGTGAGTGTGATTAGCCTTACAAGCCGTTTCGAAAATCAGCCCCATATGACATCACGAGTGGGCGTGCCCTCCTAGATCTGTGCTGGATAGATCAGTCTACCAGCCTACCCAGTTGACTGAAGTAAACGTTACTCATCTATCCAGCACAGATCTAGGAGGACACGCCCACTCGTGATGTCATATGGGGCTGATTTTCGAAACGGCTTGTAAGGCTAATCACACTCACACCTGGTGGTATAATATGTCCCCTTTAACGTCATTGTTCTCAGCCACTCCACTCTCTCTGTTCGCTGATTGGATGCAGAAAATTTGGACGGAGGAAACCCACTAACAAACCGCAGACCCAGACGTAGTAGGCTACTCCGCGGAGCCAGGCTACCATTGCCAACAATCTCCATAGGTACAGGACCTTGTATCAAGCCGGGATGTACAAAACTTGTTTAATGAAGCGCTTTTTCAGGGGCGGCGAGGCTATGCCTTAGGACAGGGGGTGTAGGATCGCGGGTCGGCGCGCCGCCGAGAGCTGGCGCGTGTCTATCAGCCGCCAGTGTGGGGTTGTACGTCGGAAATAACGGCGGCGGGTGTTTTGACGCGCACCGTTCGCCGCCGGTGTGTTTTGGGCTTAATAACTGCGGTGCTATGGGGATGTAATGACTGCCACGCGCCGCTAGATGGCGGTGTACCGACAAAAAACGCGTTCATAATGCAGTCAATTCAATTGAACCAATGCCTATCAGAAGTTCATAATATTATTTAAGAAATGGAACAGAAAGACAGAAAACGGTATTTATTGTAAAAAACAATTCATGAAATATGAATAGAAATAAACCTTTAGCCCAGCTGATTTTGTCTATAATATTGTAACTCTCTCCCTTTCAATCGATACTAAAGATGTGTATTGACATGTAACGTTTACTTTGCCAAAGCAGTTACAATGTTTAACAAAGGAAATAACAATGAAACCTCACAAAATATAAATGTTTAAATTCTCTCTAGATCTCAGGTGAGAAATTAAGAGGAGAGCCAGCTCACCCGTAAACCAATGGGGGTCATATTAAGCAAATGGTTCACCCAAACACACACACGCACAGACGCACACACTGACACACACACACACACCCACGCGCACACACACACACGCACACACACACGCACGCACGCACGCACGCACGCACGCACACACACACACACACACACACACACACACACACACACACACACACACACACACACACACACACACACACACAGATAGACAGACACACAAACGTAGACACGCACACACACACACATTTGCATACACACACTGAAACACACACGCATTCGCACGCATGAACATGCACGCACAAAAAAAACACACACACACACACACACACACAGACACACTCACACCCACACTCCAAGCGAGCACAAAACAGCAAGCTGAGCTTATTTGAATGTTTTCACCTCTGCATTTGCTGCTGATAAAGCTGATTCCACGATACAGACAATATATATATTTATATTCCTTCATTTGAAATATGATCATAAATCTTCATGTGGTATCCAAGGTAACCTGACCATTATGGAGCTTTTACACTTTATTCTGACCAATCAGGATCCAACATAGCTCTACTTAACTGCTACGAGGAACAGTATTTTTACTTTACCTACCCAATACTTATTGTACGATGATAACTACGATCAGGGGCAGTTCTACGGGGGGGGGGGGGTTGGTGGGGGGTTGGTGCCCCCGTAAAACTGAGCTTGAACCCCCCAGTGGCCCCCCCTCCAAACGTTTATTCTTTATTTTTACCTGCGTCCGGGCGGGGGGTCGATTGCTTGCGATGGTGTGGCACTGACGCACAAGGTGGAACTTGAGATTTATAATATATATCATACTGACTTTATTGCTGTTGGTGCTGTATGATACTGACTGGTTTGATGTCAGTGAAGGAAACCCAAAATGTTCTAATATTGACAATTGCTTTAAGCAATGAAACATTTAAAATGTATAAAACTGACAATTGCTGTAACTGAAGGAAACACTTAATACTAAGCTACTGAAATAAATGCTGCAACGGGAAAAAAGCCAATTATTATATATTGTGTTTTTGAATGCCGTTACTTAGTTCTAAACTAAATATTTTGCGTCCCGGGTTCAATGTACCCCTCCAGCAAAGCAAATGGCCCCAGTCTGGCCCCCCAAGCCCCCAGGAACAGTGCATTCTTCCTCTATCCACCATTGCTCAGCGGCCAAGCCTGGTATTGCAGCTGTTTAAGCGGGCTGTGGACGGGTCCCTCGATTCAAGGGGCCCAGAAGTAGATATCTCCGTTCACTCCAATACAAGTGGGGAACAGGAATGTGTCTCCGCAAAAAATGTCTGGATACCAATCAAAGGCTCATAATTATCTTTATGCCATGAACTAAAAACATGTACGTTTTCTCTTTTCGAAACGCCACCTCAAGGGTTTTATTAGCCGTTTTATGTTATTATTTGTCTGCTGGAGAAGGAGGGGTGGGCGGCTGAAAGGAGTCGTAGTGAAACAAATGTTGTTTCGGCCCGGCATTCGAGAGGGCCTAGTGCACGGCTCAGTTAACTTCGTTCGATGGTTTTTAGTCACTGTGGTGACTTTTTATCACTAAAAGTGTTTTAGTGATAAAGGGATTTTTTAGACTGGTTCAACTGCTGCTCAATGACTCTCTCGTTCCTCTGCTTGCGACCATTGCGATCCACCATGTATTGATCCATTTATTCAAAAGATGCAAAGACAAAGAACGGGTGCATTACGGTATCATTTTCATGATATTGTTAATAGCCTAATCAACATTTCAGTTGCGTTAGTATTTAATTTTTCATTTGTTTGTTTAACTGTTTGACAGTTAACAATGTTGGTGTGTTACTTATGTGGGTAGGCTACTCCAATCTGGTTGCTGATCGATATGTAACCATTTATTTGATTATAAATTATTGATTGCAGTTTTTATAAATAGTTGGAAGGAATCAGTTTCTTGAGCAATAACATTGAACTGTATTTTTTTCTAGGCCTACATACATTTACTATGTTGTTGAAGATGTTATATGGAGCAATCTTTCATATTTATGAAGTAAACTTACACTTCCATGGTCGGTAATCAATTCGACTGCGATTGTTCAGACCTCTCGCTTATGATGCTACAATGCTAACAATGCTAGAAAACAAAGAATATTTCTGCATCAGGTACGACATGAACTAGGGCGTGGCTAGGCTCCCATGATGCGGAGGCAAATCTCTCCTTGACGTTGCTCTGCGACATTGAGCAGTTTTCATAGGAATGAATGGGCGCCATTTTGGAATCCGCTGTCCATTCTATAATATGTCCATGCTGGCCCCCCCATGAAAATGGTTCTAGAACCGCCCCTGACTACGATGTTACCTCCAATACTTATGTTGATGATGTTTACTAAAATGCTCAGTATACGATTTTTATTATGATGTACAATGATTATTATACAATGTTTACTACCATGTTCACTAACATTTGTACTACAATGATTATAATACAAAGTTTGCCAACATGCTTATTATACGATGTTTACGATGATTATTACGATGTTTACTACAATGCTTACTACAGTGTTAACTCTAATGCTAGAGAAGTAGACCTATTTAGACAACTAGACTTATTGTTCTGTTCACATGAACTAACTCTCTTGGTGCTGCTGTATCTCTTCCAAGCTATCGCTCTGTTTCACTTTAATTAACTCACCCTCTCTCCCTCTTCTCTCTTCCGCTATCTCTCTTTCCCGCTCTCTCTCTCTCTGTCCCTCTCTCATCCGTCATTCTCTCTCTCTCTCTCTCTCTCTCTCTCTCTCTCTCTCTCTCTCTCTCTCTCTCTCTCTCTCTCTCTCTCTCTCTCTCTCTTTCTCTCCCTCATCCATCTCTCCTCCCCCTCTCTCTCTCTCCCCCTCTTTCTCTCTCTCTTTCTCTCTCTCTCTCTCTCTCTCTCCCCCCCCCCTCTCTTCTCTCTCTCGCTCTCTCTCTCTCTCTCTCTCTCTCTCTCTCTCTCTCTCTCTCTCTCTCTCTCTCTCTCTCTCTCTCTCTCTCTCTCTCTCTCTCTCTCTCTCTCCCCCCTCTCTCTCTCTCTCTCTCTCTCTCTTTCTCTCTCTCTCTCTCTCTCTCTCTCTCTCCCCCCCCTCTCTTCTCTCTCTCGCTCTCTCTCTTCTCTCTCTCTCTCTCTCTCTCTCTCTCTCTCTCTCTCTCTCTCTCTCTCTCTCTCTCTCTCTCTCTCTCTCTCTCTCTCTCTCCCCCCCCTCTCTCTCTCTCCCCGCCCCCCCCCTCTCTCTCTTTAGGACAGTCAGGAAGTCTTAATGGTTCTGTTTCCATTTTTGGAGGCTGAGATTAGAACGTGTGATTCATCCTCCTGTGAATAATGGAGGAGCTGGAGATGAAGGAGGCCTACAGCTCGTTAAGGAGGTCTACACACCTCGTTAACACCCTCACCAGAGGTCTCACCCCTTTCCTGGGCTGCTCGGCCTGGTCCAGCTTCGAGGATCCTTCTACAGCCTGGTTTTAAGCTGGTTCTATGTTGGTTGTAGGCAGGCTCTTTTAAGGGCGGTTCTAGATTAGTTCTAGGTTGGTTCTAGCATGGTTCTAGGTTGTTTCTAGGCTGGTTCTGTAGACTGGTTCTGTTGGCTGTATGTTCCACTTACATGTGTTTCAAATGCTTCAGAGCTTGTCCAGACAAACACACACACACTTACACACACACAGACTAATGATAGGGTGACTAATTACTGCTTTCCAACTAAACGTTTTAATTTAGTTGAACCACCCTTTAAATATACAACACTATCTATCTTCCTTTTACTCTGTCTGTCTGTCTGTCTGTCTGTCTGTCTGTCTGTCTGTCTGTCTGTCTGTCTGTCTCTCTCTCTCTCTCTCTCTCTCTCTCTCTCTCTCTCTCTCTCTCTCTCTCTCTCTCTCTCTCTCTCTCTCTCTCTCTCTCCCTCTCTCTCTCTCTCTCTCTCTGCACACTCACAGGAAGTAATAGACTCACAGGAAGTAAGAGACACTCTCACAGGAAGTGAGAGACACGCTCACAGGAATTGAGGGACAGGCTCACAGGAAGTGAGAGACTCACAGGAATTAAGAGACACTCACAGGAAGTGAGAGACTCAAAGGAAGTGAGAGACTTACAGAAAGTAAGGGACATTCTCACAGGAAGTAAGAGACACACTCACAGGAATTGAGAGTGTGTGTATGCGTGTGTGTGCACATGTATGTGTGTGTACTTGTGTGTGCACGTGTGTATCTGTGTGTGTGCACGTGTGCGCCCGTGGGTATGTTGTTGTGGGTGTGTGCTTGTTTGTGTGAATGGGTACATCGTTCACCTCACCACAAGTTCTAACATTAAGGAGGCGACCCGCCTCCTTAATGTGACGTGTTAAATTAACACGTCTGTCCTCTTATTGGTTGGTTTCCCTCTGGTTGAAACCCAACAATAGAGATGAAGGACCACGTTTCTCCCGCCTCTGAGCCAGGTGCAATTCCTTGCCTCTCTGGATGAGCAAGGCAGGGCACTAAGCAAGCGGGAACTCTTGATCTGTAGACACGCCCCCCGCTGTAATGAGCTTCATTAATTGATCCGTCATGGCGACGCAGCCTCGCGCTCGCGATCTGAACAAACGCACGTCGTTTACAACATTAGCCCACGTGACACGTTAACGCCTCGTCCTGCGTGCCGCGTGTCACGGCGGCAACGCGGCAACGCGCCGCGCGAAGCGACGACGGCTCTCATTAATTGGCGGATGATGAGGCTAGTTATGATGTCATCCTTCTCTCTCTCATTGCGCCCCGGAGTCGCTCTACCACCACGCTCCAGACTGATAGAGCGCCCCCACCCTCTCTCTCTCTCTCTCTCTCTCTCTCTCTCTCTCTCTCTCTCTCTCTCTCTCTCTCTCTCTCTCTCTCTCTCTCTCTCTCCCTCTCCCTCTCCCTCTCCCTCTCCCTCTCCCTCCTCCTCCTCCTCCTCCTCCTTTCCTCCTCCTCCTCCTCCTCCTCTCTCTTGTCTCTCTCGCTCCCGCTATAACCAACATGGCCGCTAAATCGGACGGAGGTTCCTCGGCCGCGGTGTGTGTGGAGGAGGACCCCCCGGACAGGGACCCCCCGGCCCGGGGTCTAGGTCCGAACCGGGGTGCGGGTCCGGGCGGGACCCCCTACTCGCTGCTTGACTGCTGCTGGGTGCTGGGCGCCCTGCTGGTCTTCTTCTCAGACGGCGCCACGGACCTGTGGCTGGCCGCGGACTACTACCTGCGGGGGAACCGCTGGTGGTTCGGCCTGACGCTGGTGTTCGTGGTGGTCCCCTCAGCCGTGGTCCAGGTGCTCAGCTTCCGCTGGTTCGTCTACGACTACTCGGACTTCAGCCGCGCTGCCGTCGCCTCTGACGGAGCGGCGGTGGGATGCGGCACGGGCGACGCCGCGTTGACGGGAGGCGACGGCAGCTTCAGCACCAAGGGCGACGCCGAGGCGCGCGACGCGAGCGCAGCGGCGACGGGGAACGCGGCGTTCGGTACCACGACGTGCGTGTCGTCCGGTCAGCCTGCCGCGGTGCGCGGGTCGCGGCGGAGCTGCATCGTCTGCATGTGGGTCTTCCAGACCGTCCTGCACGTCATGCAGCTCGGCCAAGTGTGGAGGTAGGAGCCGGTGTGTGGAGGGTGGTGGTGGTGATGGTGGAGGTGG
>NC_044048.1:21670452-21678318 GCF_902167405.1 Gadus morhua | reverse complement strand
GTATAAATACATGAATAATTAATGTGGTGTTATATCCAATGTATAAAGTCAACCTCTTTCTCCCCGTCTTCTCCCAGGTACGTGCACGCCCTCTACCTGGGCGCCCAGAGCCGTTGGCATAGCGACGGGCCCCGGCGACACCTCCACTGGCGGCTGATGTTCGAGAGCGCTGACATCACCATGCTCCGCCTCCTGGAGGCGTTCCTCAAGTCGGCGCCGCAGCTCGTCCTGCAGCTCAGCATCATCATCCACGAGAACACCGTGCTGCCACTGCAGGGTGAGGCACGGAGAGGGGGAGGGGGGGGGAGGGGGAGAGGGGAGAGGGGGAGGGAGAGGGGAGAAGGGAAGGGGGAGGGGGGGAGGGAGGGGGGAGGGGGAGGGGGGGAGGGGAGGGGGAGGCAGAGAGGGGGAGGGAGAAGGAGAGGGGGAGAGGGAGACGGAAAGGGGGAAGCAGAGAGGGGGGGGACAGAGAGCGGGGATGCAGATTGGGGGACAAAAGGGAGAGACTGACTTGAAGAAAGTGAGGGGGAGACAGGCTGGGGGACAGAGAGGGGGAGACAGGCTGGGGGACAGAGGGGGACACAGGCTGGGGGACAGAGAGGGGGAGACAGGCTGGGAGAAACAGAGACAGAGAGATAGAGAGACAGTCGGACTGACAGGCAGACTACAATCGATAAAGAAAAAAAAAGTTAGATTGTGTTTTGAGTCTGTAATGTTTTGATGATAGATCAAAACCTATCCCACTCTCTCTGCCCCTCCCTCTCCCTCCCTCCCTCCCTCCCTCCCTCCCTCCCTCCCTCCCTCCCTCCCTCCCTCCATCCCTCCCTCCCTCTCCCTCCCTGCCTCTCCAGGTCTCTCGGCCTCGGCCTCCCTGGTGTCTCTGGCCTGGATGGTGGCGTCCTACCAGAAGGTCCTGCGGGACTCGCGCGAGGACAAGCTGCCCATGTCCTACAAGGCGGTGGTGGCCCAGATGCTCTGGCACTTCTTCACCATCGGCGCCCGCACCGTCACCTTCGCCCTCTTCGCCTCCGTCTTCCAGCTCTACTTCGGCATCTTCATCGTCAGCCACTGGTGGGTCAGGGGGTGGGGGTGTGTGTGTATGCGTGAGTGAGAGAGTGTGAGAGTGAGAGAGTGAGTGAGTGAGTGAGTGAGTGAGTGAGTGAATGTGTGTGACTTTGTGTGTGTGACTGTGTGTGTGGGAGTGAGTGTGTGTGTGTTTGTGACTGTGTGTGTGTGTGTGTTTGTGTGTGTGTGTGTGTGTGTGTGCGTGTGCGTGTGCGTGTGCGTGTGTGTGTGTGTGTCTGTATGCGTGTGCGTGCGTGCGTGTGTGCGTGCGTGTGTGTGTGTGTGTGAGAGTGATGACAGCCCGCCCATGCAGAACATCTCAAGAGCAGAAGCTCCAGGTGTGTTCCAGGCGTATCAACCCAGCAGCAGGTCCTCTAATCTCCCAGCGTGTGTCTCTGTGCCCCAGGTGCGTGATGACCTTCTGGATCATCCAGGGCGAGACGGACTTCTGCATGTCCAAGTGGGAGGAGATCATCTACAACATGGTGGTGGGCATCATCTACATCTTCTGCTGGTTCAACGTCAAGGAGGGCCCGAGCCGCCTGCGCATGACGGTGTACTACTCCGTCACGCTGCTGGAGAACGTGGCGCTGACGGTGGCCTGGTACACCTACCGCGGCACGCACATCTCCGACTTCTACGCGCTGCTGGTGGTGTGCCTGGTGGCCTGCAGCTTCGCCCTGGGCACCTTCTTCATGCTGGCCTACTACTGCCTGCTGCACCCGGACGGCCCCGTGCTCAGCTCCCGCTGGGGCGCCTGCCTGGACCGGGGTGCGGCCGGGGCGGGGCCGCCCGGCGACGCCTGCCTCACCCCCTCCCAGGGGTCCCAGACCCCCGGGGCGTCGGAGCCGGTTGTAACCAGCCCCCCCCGGACCCTCCCCCGGACTAGAGAGGTGGCGGGCGACCCGGCGCCCGGGGAGCGGGACGGGGACAGCTGCCTGCCCATCTTCCAGGTGCGGCCCTCGCCGGCCTCCTCGCCGCCGCTGCTCCGCCGGACGTTCTCCTCGCGGGGGGGGGACCCCCGCGAGGGGCCCGTGATCCGCATCGACCTGCCCAGGAAGCGCTACCCGGCCTGGGACGCCCACTTCATCGACCGCCGCCTCCGCAAGACCATCCTGGTTCTGGAGACCACGTCGCCCACCAGCCCCCGGATCCAGTACCGGAGCAGCATGATGGGCAGCATGGAGGTGCTGGAGTACGAGACCACCGTCTAGACCCCCTCAGACGCTCCTCCGTCTCAGGAGCCCCCAGAGAGCCGGACTCCATGGTCTCACCCGAGGACCCCGGGTCCAGAAGGAGGAAGCGACGGCCTTTAAGACGGCGAGAGACACCAGGACTACTCAGGTCCTTATCAAAGGTCCTTGAAGGTCCTTAAAGGTCCCTGAAGGTGTGTA
Organism: Gadus morhua; assembly: GCF_902167405.1. Taxonomy (NCBI): domain Eukaryota; kingdom Metazoa; phylum Chordata; class Actinopteri; order Gadiformes; family Gadidae; genus Gadus; species Gadus morhua. The sequence continues at coordinate 21,675,859 of NC_044048.1, read as the reverse complement.
GAAGGATTGGTTGTTTGAGAGGTGCAACCTAGAGCCACGGTCTGGGAGAGTCCAGCAGGACGTGGACTGAGTCTGGGTCTAGAGGACCTCCCGGACGTCTCTTGTTTCAGGGGGGTCTGAGACCCGTCTGACCTTGACCCAGGTTCTGTTGTGGAGAGGGGGTACCGGGAAACTGGGAAACACCAGAACTCCTTAAGGGACCAATAGGATCGCAAACTGGTTCCAGCATTCATGAGCCAGGGAGTAACGTGTTCAAAAAAATAAGTACGATCTGTAAAAATACTCCATTCTTTCTCCACACTTGTAGAGTCCATCACTAGGTCTGTTGAACTCCATCACTAGATCTTATGAACCACTGCTGCTCAGAAGAAGGATTCTGTGGACTCCGGTTGTCTGGATCGGTTCTTGTGGTGCGAAAAAGACAGCTCCTACAAACCACTGCTACCATCTAGCGCTCTCTGCTGCAGGCTTCAGTGGGCCTCTCCAAGTTATACATGTTCTCCATGTTCTCCATGTTCTCCATGGTGTCCATGTTCTCCATGATGTCCATGTTCCCCATGGTGTCCATGTTCCCCATGGTGTCCATGTTCCCCATGGTGTCCATGTTCTCCATGTTCTCCATGTTCTCCATGTTCTCCATGGTGTCCATGTTCCCCGTGGTGTCCATGTTCCCGATGGTGTCCATGTTCCCCATGGTGTCCATGTTCTCCATTGTGTCCATGTTCTCCATGTTGTCCATGTTCTCCATGATGTCCATGTTCTCCATGATGTTCTCCGTCTCCCCTGAGGTCCTTCTGAGCCCAGCCTGTATCTACCATCTACAGACTTGGGAGCATCAGGGCCAGATACACGTAGGACGCCACAACAGGCGTCGGGAACACTGCTTACAAACGCTGTGCTGAAGCCCCTACTAACAACAGCTGTGGAGAAGCTGGACCTCCCTACTAACAACAGCTGTGGAGAAGCTGGACCTCCCTACTAACAACTACTGTGGAAGTGGACTCCAGCTCATTGCGGTGACCTCCCTGGAGCGGGCCTGGATTGTATTTAAGGTTGTGATCGGAACAACAACAACAACAACAACAACAACATGTGTCAGATATAAGCTAACAGTATGATGAAGCATGGTGATGATGATGATGATGATACACTCATGCCTCACTTTGGTCTGAAAGTGGAGGCTCCGGTCTACCTGATAAAGCAGTTTGGTGCTAGGTCGGTGGAGGACCTCCGCTATGGCGCTGCCGTCAAACCATCCATCCATACATCTGCTGGACATGCATCCTCCATCCTGTTTGATTTGGTTGTGATCCACTGAAACCAGCCTTGTGGTGATAGTGGCTTCTAGCAGACGCACAGCCAGCATGGACACCTTGTCTACCTCATATGGTGAGGCCATATCTCGGACCCGCTTCATCTAAGATTGATTATTTATTATTTATTGTTCTCCAGCATCCATCATTGCCTCCATCCATGCTTTGCTTTCTCCATGAGCAACGTTCACTCAGTTATGGTTCCTCAGCCTCTTCCTCAGCAGGCTCCTCAGCAGACACCAGAGACACCAGAGAGGGGAGAGACCAGAGAGGGGAAGGACCAGAGAGGGGAGAGACCAGAGAAGGGAGAGACCAGAGAGGGGAGAGACCAGAGAGGGGAGAGAGAGGAAAGACCAGAGAGGGGAGGGGGGAGAGACCAGAGAGGGGAGAGACCAGAGAGGGGAGAGACCAGAGAAGGGAGAGACCAGAGAGGGAGAGACCAGAGAGGGGAGAGACCAGAGAGAGGGGATACCAGAGAGGGGAGAGACCAGAGAGGGGAGAGAGAGGAAAGACCAGAGAGGGGAGGGGAGAGACCAGAGGGGAGAGACCAGAGGGGAGAGACCAGAGAGGGGATACCAGAGAGGGGAGAGACCAGCGAGAGGAGAGACCAGCGAGGGGAGAGACCAGCGAGGGGAGAGACCAGTGAGAGGAGAGACCAGCGAGGGGAGAGGCTGTGCGCTAACGAGCCAGCACTGAACACAAACCAATTAGCCACGTACGCCTGTATATTCAAGTCATCTGAAGATATCTTGAGACTGCAGTACCTCTAAAGCATCAGGGATCAGGGAGATCAGCAGACCACAGGTAGAGCAGGCCACGAAAGGCCATCGTAGACCTCCCTAGGAACCACCCTCTGAGAGATGAGAGGTCCATGAGCTAGCTGGAGTGAGGTCTAGCCCAGGGCTGGACATTCACTCGCTATGGCGAGAGAGTTCACTCCGCCGTTCAAAAGCTGAGATGCTGAGGAGGCGCACCTCATACGCTGAGTGTTTGTCCTTTTAAACGTTCTCACTGTTCGTTCCCCATTACCTCAAAGTGTTTCATCACCAACTTCACTTCGCCTTATCGCCTCCACCCCCCCACCAGGAGTACCCCCCCCCCCCCCAGGAGAACTACAAGTCCCTGCCCAATGACAGCAGTTTGTACCATAGAACTACATATGGCCAGCGGATGACATCCCGCGTCGTCAGGAACCCATCCTGTGGCTGACCAGAAGAAGAGTAGCATGGCTGTACCATTGCTTGTGGTGTAATGAAAAGTAGCTGTAGCTATTCCATAGAAAAACAGTGCCAGTTTATAGTCAGTGCCAGTAAGTAGTCAGTACCAGTTTACCGTCTCGAGTTGATAAAAGAAACCAGAATCAAGACTTTGTTTAGTTTCACTCTGTTTCACTTCTTACAGCTGAAGAACTAAACCGTAATCAACAAACCCATGTTATATTATGGGATATATTTGATGATGGATTATTTTACTTCTTATAATGTTATACTCTGCATAGTGTCTTATTCTGTAATCTTATATCATGTTTCATAGTGTCATGTTATGTTATATAACATCATATTATATAATGTTTTATATTTCATAGTGTCTTATGTTATGATTGGGTTATTTTATATAACATCTTATTATCTAATGTTATATATTTCATAGTGTCTTATTTTGTGATTGGGTTATGTTAGCCCCAAATAATATTATATAATGGGATATATTTCAAATTGTCTTATGTTATTATTGGGTTATGTTAAGCCTATATAATATTGTATGATATTATATATTACAGTATATAATATTATATATATTTCAAAGTGTCTTAAGTTATGATTGGGTAATGTTGTATAATACTAGATAACATAATATATATTCCATAGTGTCTTATGATATGATTTGGTAATATTATATAATATGACATATAATGTTATATAATGTTAAATATGTCATAGAGTCTTATACTTCTTTACATCATGAAAATGTTCATAGATGTTAACTTTTTCTTGACTTTCTCCAGACATAAGTAAGAAATGAAACGGAGTGAAAATATAATAATAATATAATATTATTATTGTAATAATTATTATAAAATAATAATTATAGTACTCTTTGGTGACTGGTGTCTGGATGCGTAATCATGTTAAAATAAGCATGATGGCCCATTTTTACTGTACAAAAGTGTCTTGTAGAGTTCTGTTTTTAAATGACCTGTCGTCATGGTGATATCCATGTGAACGGACGGAGCTGCCGGCTATTTTGTCAGATTCGCCGCCTGGTAGAAGTCTTCAGTGTTGAGATGCTAACCGATGCTAACGGATGCTAATGGTGCTCAGTGTGAACTCCATGTCAATCACAGCCACGTCACACGTGGTAGGCTAATGTCGGAATGACTGCCCATTCAAACGTGCCAAGGAAAAGGCTAGTTGTATCTGATCTGGTGGTAAGCTCGTTGATGTGACAGGTGCAAACAAACAAAGAAATGTTTTGTGATCTGAAAACAATCTGTATTAATTGAAGTATTTTTGTTTAGCTATTTATTTATTTATTTATTTATTTTTGTATTAGTTTTTCTAACTATTTACCTCTTGTTTACCTGTCCTGTCTTTGGTATCACTCTTATATTAAGATGTAAAAAGTAACCTGGAATACATGGTTGGTTTTTCTTTCTACTCATCGGCCATTTTGTAAATAGAGCGCGCCCAACCTCCCCCTCCGCCGCGCGGCCCCGTGTGTGCGCGTGTGTCGTGTACGTGCGTGAGGATGTTGGATGGGTTTTGATAACGCTGCTTCTGTTCCATAAAGTACGATAATGTCTGTGATATCTATGAGGTGACGATAGCTCCTCATTACGCTGTGATGCCCACTGTAGATGAAGCTGAACTACTAGTAAACGTGGCGGACAGCCGGAAACACTGCGCCCTCCTGTGGTCTCTTCTTCATAGAGGGGGAGCTGTACTGGGGGAGGGGGGTGGGGTTATACTGGTGGGGGAGGGGTGGGGTTATACTGGTGGGGGCGGGGTGGGGTTATACTGGGGGAGGGGGGGTGGGGTTATACTGGTGGGGGAGGGGTGGGGTTATACTGGGGGAGGAGGGGTGGGGTTATACTGGGGGAGGGGGGGTGGGGTTTTACTGGGGGGGGAGGGGTGGGGTTATACTGGGGGAGGAGGGATGGGGTTATACTGGTGGTGTTATACTGGTGGGGGAGGGGTGGGGTTATACTGGGGGAGGGTTGGGGTTATACTGGGGGAGGGGGGGTGGTGTTATATTGGTGGTGTTATACTGGTGGGGGAGGGGTGGGGTTATACTGGGGGGGGCGGGGTGGGGTTATACTGGGGGAGGGGGGTGGGGTTATACTGGGGGAGGAGGGGTGGGGTTATACTGGTGGTGTTATACTGGTGGGGGAGGGGTGGGGTTATACTGGGGGAGGGGTGGGGTTATACTGGGGGAGGGGTGGGGTTATACTGGGGGAGGGGTGGAGTTATACTGGGGGAGGGGTGGGGTTATACTGGTGGGGGAGGGGTGGGGTTATACTGGGGGAGGGGGGGTGGGGTTATACTGGGGGAGGGGGGTGGGGTTATACTGATGGAGTTATACTGGTTGAGTAGGGGTGGGGTTATGCTGGTGGAGTATTACTGGTGGATTACGTTCAAGTTATACTGGGTGGAGTTATACTGGTGGAGTCTAGAGGTGGAGGACGGGTGGGGTTATTCTGGTGGAGTAGGGCGGGGTTTATACTGATGGAGTCTAGAGGTGGGGTTATACTGGTATACTGGAGTCTAGAGGTGGAGTTATGGCAACGCTCTCTATGGGCGGTGCTAATGATGTGGGCTGTTGTGGGCCAAAGTATGACTGGGCCTCCAGACAGGATGAACTCAGACCTAAATGACTTGATTAAATGTGGATCTGCTTTGGCCATGCTCCTGTCCCAGCTCGCTCTCTGTTCCATTGCGGAGACCCTGGAGGCGGCCTGACTGTTGTGACGGCCAGGCAGCTCATCTCAGCAGGTAGGACCTCAGGACTACACCCTCTATCCGTTCTCTAGTCCCTCTCTCCTATTTACACCCCACTGTTTTTCTGTCGCTTAATCCCTCCCGCAATACACCACC
>NC_044048.1:21662952-21665452 GCF_902167405.1 Gadus morhua | reverse complement strand
AGTGATCACTCGCCAACACAGTAAAAGTATTAGTAAATCTTACCTGATCATGCACATAGAACAGACGGAGGAACCAGGGAAAGAACGTGAAAAAGGGACAGCAAACAATTCAAAACTCTGCATCACTCGCAGCCCGACCACCGCCGCTCACACTCACACACCGGAAACGGAGAGGAGAGGAGATGAGAGGAGAGGAGGGGAGAGGAGAGGAGAGATGTGAGGAGAGGAAAGGAGGGGAGAGGAGAGGAGAGGAGAGGAGAGGAGAGGAGAGGAGAGGAGAGGAGAGGAGGGGAGAGGAGAGGAGAGGAGGGGAGGGGAGGGGAGAGGGGAAGAGAGGAGATGATGAGAGGAGAAGAGGAGGCGAGAGGAGAATCGACTAGAGTAGAGCGTAGATTCACAGTAGAGTAGAATGGAACAGAGTAGACGGTGATGTTTGATGCTTGGCTCTCTCTCTAGTTCCTGGGTCACCTGACCTGGGTGTCCTGCTCCCTGAACCCCTCGAGCAGGGACGAGCTGCTGCAGCTGCTGGACACCGCCAGGGTGAGTAGTCAACTACCTATCACTGTATTACCAACAGGGTTAGTAGTCAACTACCTATCACTGTATTACCGACAGGGTGAGTAGTCAACTACCTATCACTGTATTACCAACAGGGCTAGTAGTCAACTACCTATCACTGCATTACCGACAGGGTTAGTAGTCAACTACCTATCACTGTATTACCGACAGGGTGAGTAGTCAACTACCTATCACTGTATTACCGACAGGGTGAGTAGTCAACTACCTATCACTGTATTACCGACAGGGTGAGTAGTCAACTACCTATCACTGTATTACCGACAGGGTGAGTAGTCAACTACCTATCACTGTATTACCGACAGGGTGAGTAGTCAACTACCTATCACTGTATTACCGACAGGGTGAGTAGTCAACTACCTATCACTGTATTACCGACAGGGTGAGTAGTCAACTACCTATCACTGTATTACCGACAGGGTGAGTGGTCCACCAGGGTTAGTGGTCAACTACTTATCCCTCATGGCAGGGTTATTAGTCAACTACCCATCACTTTATCAATACCAGGGTTAGTAGTCAACTACCTATCTCTCTACCTGTCACTCTCCCTGTCTCTCTCCCTGTCACTCTCCCTGTCACTCTACCTGTCTCTCTACCTGTCTCTCTACCTGTCTGTCTCCCTGTCAATCTACCTGTCTCTCTACCTGTCTCTCTACCTGTCTCTCTACCTGTCTCTCTCCCTGTCACTCTCCCTGTCACTCTACCTGTCTCTCTACCTGTCTCTCTACCTGTCTCTCTACCTGTCAATCTACCTGTCTCTCTACCTGTCTCTATCCCTGTCACTCTACCTGTCTCTCTACCTGTCTCTCTACCTGTCTCCCTGCCTGTGTGTGTGTGTGTGTGTGTGTGTGTGTGTGTGTGTGTGTGTGTGTGTGTGTGTGTGCGTGTGTGCGTGCGTGCGTGCGTGCGTGCGTGAGTGCGTGCGTGCGTGTGTGTGTGTGTGAGCAGCAGTTGAAGGTGCTCCCCCTGAAGACCAGTGCTGAGCAGGACTGCATCCTGAGTCTGTCGGCCCGCTGCCTGCTGCTCACCTGGAGGGACAACGAGAAGCTGCTGCTCCGCATGCCCACCCACGAGATCGCTGCGGCCTCCTACCTGAGGGACGACGCCATGCACCTGCTGGTGCTCAAGACAGGTGGGCTATCACCTCGCCTAGTGCCAGACCCACAGTCCTAGAGCCTAGCCTAGTGACAGACCCTCAGTCCTAGAGCCTAGCCTAGCGTCTAGCCTAATGTTTAGCCTAGCGTCAGACCTACAGTTTTAGAGCCTAGCCGAGAGTCTAGCCTAATGTTTAGCCTAGCGTCAGAATAATAGCCTAGCGCCTAGCCTAGCGTCTATCATAATGTTTAGCGTAGAGTCTAGCTTCACATCAGACCAACAGTGCTAGAGCCTAGCCTAGCGTCTAGCCTAATGTTTAGCCTAGCGTCAGACCCAAATTCCTAGAGCCTAGCCTAGCAGTTAGCAGAATGTTTAGCATAGAGTCTAGCCTAGCGTCAGATCCGCAGTCCTAGATTCTAGCCTAGCTTTTAGCCAAATGTTTAGCATAGAGTCTAGTCTAGAGCCTAGCCCAGTTAATAATGGGCTAGGCTAATGTTTAACATACAGTCTAGCAAATTATCGGACCTAAATTCAGTCCAAGCATCTAACATAGTATGTATGCTAGTGTCTAGCCTAGCATCAGTCCTGGCAACTAGTCTAGAATCATAGCTAGCACCTAGCCTAGCGTCTATCCATCCTATGTATGACATCAACGGCTCCAGGGCTCAACGTGGACACCATGGTTGCCGGGGACGACAGCCTGGAGCGAAGGAAACCCGTAGGAGTCGATGGGCGTCGCCAGACGGTCAGCTGCAACGCGGACCCGCGGCCAGCAGGGGGCACCATGGAGCGCAGACACACCATCTGTGGGGTGGACTGGAGGACCTCC
>NC_044048.1:21645452-21657952 GCF_902167405.1 Gadus morhua | reverse complement strand
GTGTCTCAGCTGCGCAGCCGCCTGGCCCCAGAGGAGCTGCAGCGCTTCGCCCTGCTGCTCAGGGAGTACCGTCTGGGCTCCTCCATCAGCCTCTTCTGCTCCGACCTGCTGGAGCTCTACGGGGACACCCACAAGTTCCTCCTGCTGGGTGAGGTCCCCGGGGAGGGGAGGGGGGACGGGTCTTATGCTGCTCTACTCTGGGTGGTGAGACAGGAAGCCTCTCGGCTGAAAGGTTCTGGGTTTGATGCCCGATGGTCACGGGTCTACCTGTAGGAAGAGCATGCTGCCCCCTCACTGCTCCACCGTGCCACGTGTTTCCATTGTAGGCTAGACTCTACTCTCATTTATTATATCCTACTCTACTTTATCATGCTCTACGTCTACTCTAATTGATTTGCTCCTACTCCACTCTATCATACTCTACTCTAATTGATTATATCATACTCTACTCTAATTTATTATATCATACTCTACCTAATTTAATATATCATACTCTACTCTAATGGATTATATCATACTCTACTTTATTATTATCTACCCTAAAGGATCTGATCCTATTATAATCGGTTCTACTCAACTCTTATTGATTTGATCATACTTTACTATATTCCACTCTACTCTAATTGATTTGATCCTACTCTACCATACTCTCATAAGTTTTGATTCTACTCTACTCTAGTAGATTTGATCCTACTCTACCCTATTCTAATTTATTTGATCCTACTTTACTCTATCCTACTGTGCTCTAATTGATTTGATCATACTCTACTATATTCCACTCTACTCTAATTGATTTGATCCTACTCTACTCTAATTGATTTGATACTTTAATCTACCTATTCTACTCTTATTGATTTGATCCTACTCTACTTTAATTGATTTGATCCTACTTTACTCTGTCCTACTGTACTCTAATTGATTTGATCATACTCTACTATATTCTACTCTAATTGATTTGATCCTACTCTACTCTAATTGATTTGATCCTACTCTACTCTAATTGATTTGATCCTACTCTGCTCTAACAGATTTGATCCTACTCTGCTCTATTGTATTCTAATTGATTTGATCCTACTTTGCTCTACCACACTCTACTCTAATAGATTCTGTCCTCCTCTACTCTATTCACCCCCTCCAGGGATGCGTGCGTTCATCCCAGACAAGGACGTTGAGGTGTTTGAGAGTTTCCTCGAGAGCATCGGCATCAGGGAAGGCGGGATTCTAACCGACAGCTTTGGACGCATCAAGCGCAACCGGAGTGTGATGGAAGCCCCGCCCACAGGGTGTGTTGCCATGACAGCAGGGAACTACAACTATGTGTCGGTATTCCTGAAAGCACTCCGCGGGCCACGCTATCGCACGTTTTCTGCATTATCATCAGCTCACGTTGCCATTCTCCACCCCGATTGGCCCAATTCAGTTTTGACATCATCAAATGGTGCTCAGTGACCTTTTGTTTTGTAGATGTTTGTCAGGTTTGCACCTTTTTGCGAGGTCAGAGGTCAAGGTGAACAGAGGTGTGTACGGGCTGTGTCCGTGCCTTGCTCATGGACCCTGTCACCCTGCAGGTGTGACAGCTACTCCCTGATGTCCGGCTCCCAGGATTTCAACCGACGCCTCAGTGACATCACACACGACGTGGAGGCGCTCGGCTTCCAGGAAACACACGGAGACATAGAAGAAGAAGACTACTACCTTTAATAGAGACACAGAAGAAGAAGACTGCTACCTTTAATAGAGACACAAAAGAAGAAGAATACTACCTCACTAAAGAGAGAGAGAGACTACTATATTGAAGAGAGAGAGAGAGAGAGAGAGAGAGAGAGAGAGAGAGAGAGAGAGAGAGAGAGAGAGAGAGAGAGAGAGAGAGAGAGAGAGAGAGAGAGAGAGAGAGAGACTACAACTGCCTCCAATAGAAAGAGAGAGGGACACTACAAGCTTTAATAGAGAGGGATAGAGAGACTACTTGGATATATATATATATATATATATATATATATATATATACATATCTATATATATATATATATAGAGAGAGAGAGAGAGAGAGAGAGAGAGAGAGAGAGAGAGAGAGAGAGAGAGAGAGAGAGAGAGAGAGAGAGAGAGAGAGAGCTACCTTTAATAGAGAGAGAGAGAGAGAGAGAGAGAGAGAGAGCTACCTTTAATAGAGAGAGAGAGAGAGAGAGAGAGAGAGAGAGAGAGAGAGAGAGAGAGAGAGAGAGAGAGAGAGAGAGAGAGAGAGGTAGATAGACTATTAGTCCTAATAGAGAGTAGCAATGTGTGTATTTGTCCCTCTGCGTTTATTATTATTATGGGATATTATGGGATTATTATGGGATAAATAAGCTGGAGTCATTCCTTGAGATGACGTCATCGTGCAGGGACGTCCACGATGCCCCGTTGATACACCTTTAAAGAAACATCTCTCCAGCTGTACGTCATCACACACACACACACACACACACACACACACACACACACACACACACACACACACACACACACACACACACACACACACACGCACACACACACTCATGCGCACGCACACACACACAAACACGTCAGGAGCGTTTTACCACATGAGGTTATATCAGGCAGTCCTTGGTGTTTGATGTTCTCTGAATGCAGAGGACAACAATTTAACACGCAGTCAGAGCGACCCCAGCTCCAGGATGTAATACCATGTTTTCATCGGCAGAGGGAGACAACAGACTCCATGTTTTAATTCACTACAACTCAATGTTGAAAGAGCTTCATCGGCAAGTCAAACAGGATAAAGGTGAAAATAGTCCAAAAAACGTCCACAAATGTAAGATTAGATATGTACAGTAAAAAATGAAACAGACGAACATGATTAACACTTTTATATGGAAGAGGTGAAAAGATTGTTGTGATAATTAAAAAACCGAGGATGGGAGCGCTTTAGGGAAAATATAATGCTCTCTCTCCAGGCCCGGTTCTACGGGGGTGCATAAGCATGCATTGCACCCCAAAAAAAATTGTTGCACCCTCAATTGAAAAAATAAAAATAATAAAAAATATTTTTTTTTTTTATAAATATGATAAAAATAATTAAATACTTGCTCACAAACAAATGTAATGAAACTGTGACAATTTCCATTAAATAGCGTTGAGATATGAGCATCCAACATCTCTCTGACTGTTCACCAAACTGACAAAATCACTCGCATTTATGTATGGTGTTTTGTTTATATGTTCTTGGCAACAGTCCGCTCAGTGGGATCTATTTTTGCTGCCGGAAGCAATTTCATCGTTTATATGATTAAATAAACAAACAAATCACAATCTATTGTCAATTATTATTATTACCGTACATTTTACTAGTATGTCCGATGTTGTATAAAGCAATATCACACTCGAGGTGCAATGTTGTCGCTCTATATCAGCGCTGCTGTGATTGGCCGCCGGCCGGCATCGTGTGTCATGCCGGCGTCGTGTGCAAATGCACGCACCCATATCTATGGTGCGCACGGTAGTGACGTGAACTTCTTCGGCAGCAACAGTTATATATCCGTTGGATATCCGTTGGATATCCAATACATGTATAAATGTATTATGTTCATAAGAACCCATATTTCTTTTTATTGCATTATTACAATCGGTTAACTTTAGAGTATTATACTGATTAGTTTTTGTTCAAAGTTCAAAGTCTGAAGTGTTCTTTCCTTGTTAAAATTCCTCGCTAAAATCTGTTTTATTTTTAAGTGGCAATGTACAATTATTTGTTATGTCAAATATCCTGCCACAATTTATAAAAAAATAAACGTTATTTTTGAATTGCAGTCACATGTTTTTTTTTTAGTGTAGAATTCTGTTCTTTTTTACACCTCACACATCACACATATCAAAAACCTATCTCATATTCAAAGCTATCTAAGATATCAATAAGCTAATGTTGCAGCTGAAATGTTCTCCACATCACAACACATGATATGATACCATCTTTTAAGCACAGTAATTGTTTGTTGTCCCAACATGTCAGTAGAACTACGCAGAAGTGCTTGTCTATGGTAGGAAAGGCCTATGTGTAAAAAAGCGAAGTCTGAACTGAAGCTGGGTAGCTGGTTTTAGTATAGTAGCTACTGGTGCACCCCCTGTGATCTCAGATGCACCCCAAGGCATTCTGTTCTGGAACCGGGCCTGTCTCTCTCTCTCTCTATCTCTCTCTTCTCTCTCTCTCTCTCTCTCTCTCTCTCTCTCTCTCTCTCTCTCTCTCTCTCTCTCTCTCTTCTCTTCTCTCTCTCTCTCTCCTCTCTCTCTCTCCTGATTCCTTGCTGAACCTGTTGGCATATTGACCTTCCCATTGTGCACTGCTCTAGCCGCGAGACCTCTACCCTGTCTCTGTCTGTGTGTGTGTGTGTGTGTGTGGTGTGTGTGTGTGTGTGGTGTGGTGTGGTGTGTGTGTGTGTTGTGTGTGTGTGTGTTGTGTGTGTGTGTGTGTGTGTGTGTGTGTGTGTGTGTGTGTGTGTTATATTCATACAGTTGCGTCACCCTGATACTGTGTTGATGGTGGTGGGGTTCAGTTTCTCTTCCGATGGATCAATAAAGTCTTCTCTTATTACATCGAAACAAAAAAAAAACTTTTTGAAAAGGCTACTGCAGGGACTTCACTGTCTTCTGTAGCGCTATTTTAGTACCTTTACTGTACTGTACTGTACTGTACTGTACTGTACTGTACTGTACTGTACGTGCGACCGGGTTTGTAAGATCATGTGTCACAGCGCATTGGGTACGGGTACGTGCTATGGTGGCCTTCGCCTAGGCTGTGTTCGGCTGTTTACGGGCTGTGTTCGGGCTGTGGTGGCCAGCCACCTCGGCTGTGTTCAGCTTTGTTGTGACTCGGAGTCAACAACATGGACAAAATCCGCTACGGTTTCATAACGAAGAGACATCAGCCAATCACAAGCCACTGCTTGATAGAGCGTCAGACCATCTGTTTTTGGTCAATACGAACTACCATGTTGTTTATTTTCCAAACACGTTTCCTTCATTCGTGTGACGGAATAAACACTAGAGATAAGGTTCAATCAGAGATTAAACCGATATATATGTTTTAAATCAACAGTAGACATTCTGGAGTCTACTAAAACCCCCAAACTGCTTAAACTAAGGGTTCTGGGTGTTGACGCGACGTCATACTCCATAGCCAATCCGAGCGTAGGGGGCGTGACCCGAGCAGGACTGCTTTGACAGTTGCTTCAGCGAGCGAGCCGATGCTTCAGTCCACTTCCTGGGGCGCGGGAGGATTATGGCGGCAGCCGCCACGCGCACCGTCTCCGTTACCGGCAAGAACAAACCGCACAACATCAAAGAGCACGTCCGGCGGACGCGGGAGAACTCCCGCCGCCGGCAGGCCGCCCTGCTGTTCCTCAGCAACATCTCCCTGGACGGGCGACCTGCGCGGAGCACCGCGGCGGACAGCAGCGACTCTGACGGGAACGAGCTCGGCTCCCCGGGCATCCCCGGGCGGCTTCCCCCAGGGGGGACGGTCCCCGGCTTGACCGCCGCGGAGAGCCTCGGCCCGGTCCACTCACCCTTCACGCCGAGGGTAGGGCTGCTGAACCATGTCCCGCCGCTCCTGGTCCTCCCCTCGGACGCCGGGTTCGACGACTCGGGCGCCGGGGGGCTGCTTCCCCTGCCCGGGGGGCTGCTGCTGCCTGGGCGGCGGACCGCTTCCTTCTCCTCGCCCGGGACGCTGCTGTCCCCCTCGCCGTCGCGCGGGAGCCTGCTGCCCTCCCCGGTGGGCCCGCGGAAGTCCTCCACGCTGCTGTCGGTCCACAGCTGCACGTCCGTGTCTTCTGAACCCCGGCAGAGGTGAGTGGCTTTGGAGCCTCTAGACCTGCGTAACCCCCCTCAACGGTCAGTGGTCATGAGAGGGGGCTGCGGATTGGACCCTTCAGACAGGTAGGAGGTTAACCTGTCTGTCCGAGTTGAACCTGACCAGGACCACTAACCGGCTCGGTCCTAGGGGGCCGCTGATTGGACCCTTCAGACAGGTTAACCTCACTGGTCATGAAAGGGGGCCGTTGATTGGACCGCAGGGGAGGGTTTACCTTCAGTGCATTCAGTCCATAAGTGCCGTTATCAACTGTATGGACTCATTGCAGACAGAATAGCATCTTTAACCTGGCTTTTATCTTTTACGACATAAATATTAGCCAAGTTGAAAGGCATATCGTGATGTAAACATTATAAGTAATATTAAGTGTCTGTTATTCGATCTGTGATATGTTTCGTTTGCTATGATTTATAAATGCAGAAGTGTAGTCAAACCTAATTGAATGATATTTAATTTCATCTAAGTGGATATTTTATTTATGTATTTACGTATCGAATTGTTCTATCCATTTTGTAATGGTATTAGAAATGGATCATCTTCATAACCAGTCAATCTGGCAGTGCTCAGATTACGTTGGTCAGTGACACTGTAGCTGCGTGTGTGTGCGTGTTTGTGAGTTGAACGCATATAAAATGACAGATGTTGGAAGGGACAACATCAGCATGAAGGGTTGTTAGATGATCTATCATCACGACTCAGTTAAGGTGTTTACTGCTCTTAAAGCACAACTATGGTAAGGGGTATGCTCTTAAAACCCAGCTAAATGAAGGTGTTTCTGCTCTTCCAATGCATTCAAGTTAAGGTGTTTCTGCTCTTAAAACGCTGTCGAGGTTAAGGGGGTTTACTGCTCTTAACCACAAGCCACAGTGTTCAAGAGCTAGGCAGTGACCTTTAAACCACTTCCTAGTGTCTAAACATTGTGTCACGGTGGAGTGGGAAGGCTTCACTGTTGGATGGGTGCCAGGCTTTGTTTAGACCGTCGCTAGGTAGGTCTAGCAGCGCTAGCTAGGGCTAACTGGGAGGACCACTCCGAGGGACCGCTGCAGGGACTGTAGGTCGTCATAACAACATCTGCTTCATGTCTCCTCCACGGGGCTGTGTTACAGGACCAGAGGATGTTGATGTTCAGAGGATTCTGCTCACTGTCCTCAACAGCAATATCAGATTTGTGTTGTCGATACGAGAGCAGGGGACGAAAGAGACATGGGTGGGATGGGTGGGTCCTGGTCCGGTGGGCCTACAGTGTGACTCTGGTGTTATGGGGTCTGGCTTGGCGTGTGATGTGGATCTGGTTTGGTGTTTTGGAGGGAAGAGGAACATGTGTCGTATCAGCTCTACAATAGAAAGGGATGCATGAGAGAGGAGAAGAGTGATGTCATATCTGAAGAGGGAAGTCTCCCATGCTTCTGAGAGTCCGGTCTGTGCTGACCTTTGACCCCTCCCTGCTTCCTCAGGGTGAATGTATGATTGTTTGTTTGTTAGAGTTACGTGTTGAAGTGGGTGTGTTCAGTCAACAGGGTGTGTCTGTTTGACTGGTAAACACACACACACACCCACCCACGCACACACACACACACACACACACACACACACGGTCCAAAATGAACCCCAGCCCACAAGCGGTAAACTTGACCGCTTGGCAGGTCAAACGTTTTGCAGATTACGTTGGAGAACATAATTCTGGACTCTGCACACACAAACACATGTATTTAATCTTTCTCTGAGGAGGAGAAACCATCCAGCAGAAGAGCAGAGAGGAGGAGGGGAGGGCGTATTAAAGGAGAGAGAGAGTGTAGTAAAGGAGGAGAAGGAAAGGGTGGAGGAAGAGGAGGGGAGGGTGTAGTCAAGGAGGAGGAGGGGAGGGTGTAGTAAAGGGTGTAGTCAAGGAGGAGGAGGAGGGGAGGGTGTAGTAAAGGGTGTAGTCAAGGAGGAGGAGGGGAGGGTGTAGTTAAGGAGGAGGAGGGGAGGGTGTAGTAAAGGGTGTAGTCAAGGAGGAGGGGAGGGTGAGGTAAAGGGTGTAGTCAAGGAGGAGGAGGAGGAGGGTGAGGAGGAGGGGGAGAGGAGGGTGAGGTAAAGGAGGATGATGATGATGATGGGGAGGGAGGGAGGGTTGTAATCTACTTATTTAAGGTGATGTAACACTTGAACTGGAAGGTACTGATGGTCTGATACGTGTGTGTGTGTGTGTGTGTGTGTGTGTGTGCTAAAACCTTTTTTTTACAGATATGATCATTGACGTGTGTGTGGTTGTTATAGTATTAGTAACATATAATCTTTGACCAGTCACACGTCATAGGGTTGACGTGTGTGTGTGTGTGTGTGTGTGTGTGTGTGTGTGTGTGTGTGTGTGTGTGTGTGTGTGTGTGTGTGTGTGTGTGTGTGTGTGTGTGTGTGTGTGTGTGTGTGTGTGTGTGTGTGTGTGTGTGTGAGAGTCAAGGGTACATCTAATCTATGTACCATGTGTGTGTGAGTGGAGGATTTCCTGGGCTATTAAGCTAAAGCCCCTTGGTCCCTTAGTGTGTGTGTGTGTGTGTGTGTGTGTGTGTGTGTGTGTGTGTGTGTGTGTGTGTGTGTGTGTGTGTGTGTGTGTGTGTGTGTGTGTGTGTGTGTGTGTGTGTGTGTGTGTGTGTGCGCCCGCGGCTGCCTGAGAGAGGCAGAATACATCTCTACATGTATTTAAATCTATTTTATATATAATATAAACACTTCTATTCAAACATTCCCCAAGTACACGCTTGGTGACAGCATGAGTCTGCTGACCTCAATGGCCCTGTCAGACGCTCATCACGGGCGGTGATGTTACCATGGCAACAGAACACAAATCCGCCCCCGGCGACTCCGGCAGACTGCAGGTGTTTGCATACGTTTTACATCCAGGAAGACCGGACTCAACCTGGGTTCCCCTCCCAGCTGAAAGGTCCTTGGTTCCGTCCCCAACGTGCTCAGTCTACCTGTAGGCCTCCAGGAGCAAGATGACCCCTGACCCTTACCCCCTCTGAATCTCATTGGTTAAGCCACCTGCTAAACGGTTATAGTGGCACCAATAGCTCTAAAGCTTGTGTTGTTGACTCCCAGTTACCAGCAGCGTCGTGGAGGTTTAAAGGCTTTGACTTCTTCAGCCTCTGCCACTAACCAATGCCGAGCCCTGTTAGCTTCAGTTAGCATCAGGTAGATTAATCCCATTGGACTACTGTGGTCTTTAGGACGCATCAGCTCTGTCGGATGGCTCTATGGGCTGGCTCTATCGGCCATAAAGAGGCCACCAACACCACCACTACCTCCGTCACTACCTCCGTCACTACCTCCACCACCACTTCCACCACCACTTCCTCCACCACTACCACCACTACCTCCACCACTACCACCATCACCACCATCACAACCACCATATCCTCCACCATCATCGCAAACAACTTCCTCATCATCACCACCACCGCTCACCAAACTTCCCAGGCGCCCAGTTTCCGTCCCACTGGACGGAAACTTCCCACAGCATTCCAGGCCACTGGGCCGGGGGCGACCAGTTCCCTTGGTGACGAGTGTGAGAAGATTCCATGGAGGCTGA
This sequence comes from Gadus morhua, assembly GCF_902167405.1. NCBI lineage: Eukaryota > Metazoa > Chordata > Actinopteri > Gadiformes > Gadidae > Gadus > Gadus morhua. The sequence goes on along the minus strand of NC_044048.1, from coordinate 21,648,524 downwards.
TGAGGTCGATTTGAGGTCGATTTGTGTATTCCCTTGGCGCCTTGGGTTGCAGCGTAGCCTAGCGTTGTAGCCTAGCCTAGCATTGTAGCCCAGCCTGGCGTTGTAGCCCAGCCTAGCACTGTAGCCCCACCTAGTGTTGTAGCCCAGCCAAGCCTAGCGTTGTTGCCCAGCCTAACGTTGTAGCCCCACCTAGTGTTGTAGGCTACTACACTAGGTGGGGCGCTAGGCTGGGCTACACTTTGCTACAACTTGTAGGGCTACAACTTGTAGCCCAGCCTAGCTCTCCAAACTTGTAGCCCAGCCTAGTGTTGGAGATCCACCTAGCGATGTAGCACCACCTAGCACTGTAGCCCAGCCTATCGTTGTAGCCCCACCAAGCGTTGTAGCCCAGCCTAGCATTGTAGCCCAGCATAGCTTTGTAGCCCAGCCTAGCGCTGTAGCCCAACCTAGCATTGTAGCCCAGCCTAGCGCTGCAGCCCAGCCTAGCGCTGTAGCCTAGCCTAGCGCTGTAGCCCAGCCTAGCGCTGTAGCCCAGCCTAGCGCTGTAGCCCAGCCTAGCGTTGTAGCCCAGCCTAGCGTTGTAGCCCATTCTAGCGTTGTAGCCCAGCCTAGCGCTGTAGCCTAGCCTAGCGCTGTAGCCTAGCCAAGCGTTGTAGCACCTTCACTGTTGTCCCCGTGATGGAAGGACTCACTAATGAAGCCTGATTGTGTTGCTCAGTCGGTCTCCTGGGTCTCTCTATCTCGGTAATGCGTTTCCCTCCATGCCCCCCAGGGGCAATGCCTATTAGGCCTATGTCAAACTTCCTGCTTCCGGAACGCGGCGTAGTAGGGATTTAGAACTTCCGGTCGTTTCTAGATACAACAACAATGGCAGCCTCTGTCCGAGGTTGTCTATTGACACAGTGTCAATAGAATTCAAACACTAACCTCTGTAATTGAAATTGTATTTCTCTCAGAAGAACGTTTCAACCCGTGAATGTTCATCTTCGTAGGTGACTTTAGGTAGGTTGCAGAGAGACTTGCTCCAGCTATATCTATCGGCCTCCGCCATTGTAAACAGCTAAGCGGAAGAGCCGTATCCCTACTCAACGACGTTCTTCCGCTCTTCAGTTATTGTGTTACATAGGCCAATTGGGGCGAAGAACACAACATTTAAATGATTTAAAGTTGATCTGCGGTGTTGTGAGGTTTTCATTCGGGGTGCGTGTCGCTGGGTTATATTTAGATGCGGTCCGCTCCCGGCTGTATTTAACCTATCGCTGTAGGTCTCTCGGAATACACCAGAGACGAGGTGTCTGATTGGCTGAGGATCGCCAACTGAGTTCCATCAAACTTCTGGTCCCACACTCGGCTACCGTGGAAATGGAAAGCGAAAAGATTACAGCAGCAGGGCTATTTCCAGACATGAAAACCCTGTCAGACTGATGTCTCAGACATGGCATTTATAGATATCAACAGCCTATATTTAGCATTGGGTTGAACCTTTTTACCAATCTTTATTTCCCTGTGGTGCTGTTTGTTATTTTAGACGGAAATCAGGTTTGAGTGTTACAGTGGTCTAGATATGAGGAACCTATTCATATAAAATCATCAATAGTTAGACATATCCATAAATTAAGGTCATTAAGGAACAGGTAGGGGTTAGACAGTACAGAGACAGGTCATGAAGGAGCAGGTAGGGGTTAGACAGTACAGAGACAGGTTATTAAGGAGCAGGTAGGGGTTAGACAGTACAGAGACAGGTCACTAAGGAGCAGGTAGGGGTTAGACAGTACAGAGACAGGTCATTAAGGACCAGGTAGGGGTTAGACAGTACAGAGACAGCTCCTTAAGGAGCAGGTAGGGGTTAGACAGTACAGAGACAGGTCATTAAGGAGCAGGTAGGGGTTAGACAGTACAGGGACAGGTCATTAAGGAGCAGGTAGGGGTTAGACAGTACAGAGCCAGGTAGGGGTTAGACAGTACAGAGACAGGTCATGAAGGAGCAGGTCGGGGTTGGACTGTAAAATGTAACTTCTCTGTTAATTACTTTTCGGTTGATTCGTTATCGCCGGGGTGGGCAGGAAGTTGCATAATCAGGCTGAGCAGACAGCTGATTGGACCGTGCACATATCTGACCACAGGGCTATCAGACACACACACACACACACACACACACACACACACACACACACACACACACACACACACACACACACACACACACACACACACACACACACACACACACACACACACACACACACACACACACACACAGACCATCTGGATAGCGGTAGGGGGGAGTTTAAATCACTGTTATCAAAGTGTGTGGGTGGACCTGCAGATAATCATGTGCTATCAGTTATGTGACACACTTCTGTGTTTGTTCACATATTTGTGAACTGATGAATGTTTATGAAGGGGTAGGCAAGTGTGCCATTACTGTTTGTTCAGGCGGTGTATGTGTGTGTGTGTGTGTGTGTGTGTGTGTGTGTGTGTGTGTGTGTGAAAGCCTTTCAGATCAGAAGAGGTTTAGCTGCTAGCCAGAGCTGATCTGGTGTGATTTCTCGGGTCACCGTTAGTAACCAATGTCTCCGCCCCCTCCAGGAGTCGGAACCTATCGGGGGGCTCGTCCAGAACGCGCCTCACCAAGAAGATCCACTTCATCAAGAACATGAGACCATACGACACCCGGGGAAGCAGGTAACACGCACATACAGACTCACGCACGCACGCACACATGACTTATAACCACAGGCACACAGACACGCAAGCACACACACACACACATACGCGCACAAAAGCATGACGAATAACCACACGCGCTCGAACATACGCATACCCATACACACACGCGTGATGACACGTAACCACACACACGCACGCACACATGCATGACGCATAACCACACACATGCACTGGCGACACGTAACCACACGCCCCCCCCCCCCCCCCCCCCCCCCCCCACCCGGTGGTGTAGCAGCAGAACCAGCTTCATCTGCCTGATGACCACCTCGCCTCACAGCAACTATAGTGACCCCAGCAGGTGGGGTCAGAGGTCATCTTGCTGACCTCTAGGGTGCCTGCACT
>NC_044048.1:21627952-21642952 GCF_902167405.1 Gadus morhua | reverse complement strand
GTGTGTGTGTGTGTGTGTGTGTGTGTGTGTGTGTGTGTGTGTGTGTGTGTGCGCGCGTGCGTTCTGTAGCAGCTGTGTGTACATATGCACACAGTTGCTACAGCACTGCCCCCTAGAGGCGGGTGATATACACTGGTCTATACACTGTGTACATATCAGATAACCTATAAAGTGTGTGTCCAGGTGTAGACGACCGGTCAGAGTACGACCCCAACCTGCTCAGCGACCCCCAGTGGCCCTGTGGGAAACACAAGCGAGTCCTCATCTTCGCCTCCTACATGGTCAGCACCTCTACATGTATAGACATATCTCTGTTTACATATGTATTTATATTTAATGTATGTACAGATATTTATCTGTTTATATATGTATGTATAGATATATATTTATATGTGTATTAGATATCTATCTTTCTATGTATATCTTTCTGTTTACATATTATTACTAGTCGACTAATGAATACAAAATTCAGTGGACAGTCACCCGTTTTACCAGCTTAGACTTATAACTGTCTGTGCCTGTCTCTCTATCTCTGTCTGTCTGTTTGTCTGTGTCTGCCTGTCTGTCTGTCTGTCTGCCTGTCTCTCTTCAGACCACGGTGATAGAGTACGTGAAGCCGTCTGATCTGAAGCGAGACATGAACGAGACATTTAAGGAGAAGTTTCCTCACATCCGACTCACCCTCAGCAAGATCCGCAGGTAGACCATTCAATACCTGCTCAATACCTGATCAATACCTGATCAATACCTGATCAGTACCCAATCAATATCTGATCAGAACCGATCAATACCTGATCAAAACCCGATCAGTACCAATCAATAGCCGATAAATACCCAATCAACTCCTGATCAGTACCTGATCAATAGCCGATCAGTACCTGATCAATACCTGACCAGTACCCGATCAGTACCCGATAAATAGCCGATAAATACCCAAACTATACCTGACCTGTATCTGATCAGTACCCGATCAGTAACCGATCAATAATCAATAAATACCCAATCAATACCTGATCAATACCTGATGAGTGCGGTCTCTCCAGCCTGAAGCGGGAGATGCGGTCGGTGGGGGAAGACTGCGGCCTGCAGCCCGTTACCATAGCGATGGCCTTTGTTTACTTTGAGAAGTTGGTGCTGCAGGGAAGACTCAACAAACACAACAGGTACACACACACACACACACACACACACACACACACACACACACACACACACACACACACACACACACACACACACACACACACACACACACACACACACACACACACACACTTCCTGTCCGTGTCAGTGTGTCCCCAGTGATGACATCATGTTTCTCTACAGAAAGATGGTGTCTGCAGCCTGCCTCCTATTGGCCGCCAAGATCAGCAGTGACCTCAAGAAACAAGAGGTCAAGCACCTCATCGATGTAAGACACACTCAGACACAAATAGAAACACACACACACACGACACACACACTCACACAGGCACGCACGCACACGCATAGCCACACACACACACACAACCCTGCAGCGTGGTCGTTAGCAGTGATCAGGTGACGATTTATTGCTGATCCACCAGGTAGGGGGAAAGGTGAGCTCTTGATGACAAAGTGAAATCTGTCTGCCTCTCCTCTCTCCTCCTCTCCCCCCCTCTCTCCTCTCTCCTCCCTCTACCCCTCTCTCCTCCGTCCCTGTCTCTCCTCCTCTATCCTCCCTCTACCCCTCTCTCCTCCCTCCCCCTCCCCCCCTCTCCTCTTTCCCCCCCCTCTCTTCTCTCCTCCCTCTCCCCCCCCCTCTCCTCTCTCCTCCCTCCCCCCCCTCTCTCCACCCTCCCCCTCCCCCCCTCTCCTCTTCACCCCCCCCTCTCCTCTCTCCTCCCTCTCCCCCCCCTCTCCTCTCTCCTCCCACTCCCCCTCTCTCCTCCCTCCCCCCCTCCTCTCATCCCTCCCCCCCCTCCTCTCCTCCCTCCCCCCCCCTCTCCTCTTTCCCCCCCCTCTCCTCTATCCTCCCTCTCCTCTCTCCTCCCTCTCCTCTCTCCTCCCTCTCCCCCCCCCTCTCCTCTCTCCTCCCACTCCCCCTCTCTCCTCCCTCCCCCCCCTCCTCTCATCCCTCCCCCCCCCCTCTCCTCCCTCCCCCCCCCCCCCCCCCCCCCCCCCTGCAGAAGCTAGAGGAGTGTTTCCGTCTGCACCGCCGCGAGCTGATCCAGTTTGAGTTCACCATCCTGGTGGCGCTCCAGATGGCGCTCTACCTGCCCGACAGCAACGTGCTGCCGCACTTCAGACGGCTGCTGCAGCAGCAGGCACTGTAGCGCAGCGCTGCCTGGCCCGGCGGCACCTCACTATCACTATCCCCCACCCCCCCCCCCCCCCCCCCCCGGGAGCACTACAGCCCCTCCCTCTCACTGTGATGCCTGGCACTCTGGGGAATTGAACCTGCGGCGTTGTGAGCGTTCTGTCCTCCCCCATCCCCGTCCCCGTCCCCGTCCCCCCCGGTGGTGACCCCAACCCACCTGCGTCCCAGTAGGACACCGTAGCCGCGGTAACCAGCATGTCCCCTCGCTCAGTCAATCTTCTTAATGTCGCCATGGCGACGTTATGACACACCTTCCTTCCCACTGATATGCAATACAGAAACATCTGCTGCCTCAGCATGCACTGACAGGAAGTGATAGAACTGGGACAGGAAGTGATAGAGCTGGGATGGGAAGTGGTAGAGCTCCATCACTACACAGTACTGCTGTACTCTATCACTCTGGTCTACTAAGACTCTACTCTCATCACTCCCCTCTCCTGCTCCCTTCCCTTACGTCTTTACTTCTGTTTCAATCCTATTATAACCAAATACTGATTATTTTGCACTTTTGTCCTAATTTGCACGCGGCAACAAGGGAACGACGTTTAGACAAATCTATTTTTACATGTCTGTGGTAAATGAGTCTGTTGTGGTCGAACCATTTCTACTATGAAAGGCACATGGTTACGTGTTTGAGCAAGCACACACACCCAAGCGCACACACACACACACCCACCCACACCCAAGCACACACACAGAACCTCCCAGTCTGGGATGAGTTCCTCCCAGTCTGAGCTCCTCCTCTCCACACCAGACTCCCGCTGGGGGAGATGTTTGTTTATGGTCACAATCATTCATTTGAATTGTGTGTCTGACGTGAATATTATTGATAAGAATAGTGTTGTAAGATCTAGAATAGATTATGACCTATATCTAGTTTATAATAACCATATCTAGATTATAATCTTAAAATGTAGGTTATAATCTCCTGATCTATATTATTATCTCCAGATGTAGGTTATAACCTATATCTAGATTATCATCGCCAGATCTAGTTTATAACCTATATCTAGATTATAATCTCAAAACCTAGATTATAATCTCCAGATGTACATTATAACCTATATCTAAGTTCTGTTCCTGGAGATGTAGGTTATGTTCCTAGAGATGTAGATTCTGTTCCTAGAGATGTAGGTTCTGTTTCTAGAGATGTAGGTTAGAACCCAGAGATTGAGACTATCCTGTGCTCCCTATTGACCTTCACGTCTTGGTGTCAATCAATCAATCAGTCATTCAATCGCGTTATTTTATTTAGTTTCTCGTTTAATAACGTATATTATTGTTGTTGATGTTTTTAGGATTATAATTGTTATTTTATACTGTTTTCTCTTGTGGAGGAATGCAGGAATGCAAAGGGAAGTATTTAACACAATATCCATGTCTTCCATTTCTACATGCACGCCATTTTTATATATGTCTGTGTTTATGTTTGATTATTATGCAATCGCTGCGTTCGTTGACTCTAAAGGGAAACTTTACTGAACAATTGTCAAATGTCAAAGAAACCAAAATCCTCTGAGGAGAGGATGCAGATGATGTAGAACAGGGACGTCAGACACATTCTGCTGAATGTGAGTGACGGGAACAAGAGGGGGACGAGCTGTGTGTGTGTATGTGCGTGTGTGTGTGCATCGATATATCTACACATAGATATATCTATACATCTCTATACATATATATCTATGTATAGATATAGATATTTAGAACCCAGATCGACTCAGTCCCCCAGTCCTTCTTGTGCCACAGTGACATCGTCAACCTGCATCCTTATTTACCCTTTTAGTATTTTTTGTACACCTTTTTGATACGTTTTTGATATATTAATCCTATATTACTTCCTATAGTGTGACAGGCCGTCGCATGGCTGAGCTGGTTTTTGATTGGTGGAGATAATGTTATTCGTAGCCGGAGAGATTTAAAAGCCTATTGAGACTCGAACCTGTGACTTCTCTGTAACATACCGCGATTCCGTTCCCTCGCCTCTGGCGCCCCTGGGTGGACAACTGCACTGCATGTCCGTCAACAGGGATCTATTCAGCGTCTGTTTCTATGAAGCCTTTTTTCTGACATCTGCACTGGAGAAATAGATTTATAAAGGCACATTTTTCTGTAATAAATACCACACACTGTTCATGTCGATGTAACATCTGTTATTTATTTTTAATTAAAAAACACTTTCATATTCTGTTTATTTCTTTTCCATTTTGATGTCATTAATTTCTTAGCTAATTAATAAACGAACAAACGACGTGATTTGGGGAATGTATACTAAGTGAGATTTGTTATTATAGGTATATTCAGGATAATCCATACAGCTTGTTGAGGTGTTACTGTTTAGTATTAATATTATTATTAATATTATGTTATAATATTGTCACAGTGGCCAGCAGCCTCTTCTACAGCTAAGCACTCTGCTGAAAGTTCATAGACGACGTGACCGACAGATGGATGAAGTCGGACTGTCATGTCCCCGTCCACCTGCTGTTCCTTCAGCCACCAGCAGGGTTCACTGCTCAGCAGCTCTGCTGTTCCTTCAGCCAACAGCAGACGTCACTGCTGAGCCGCTCTGCTGTTTCTTCAGCAACCAGCAGGGGGCACTGCTGAGCTGCCTGACTCGTATGCTATTGCGAGTTTATGCAACTAGATAGATATATACATCTTTGGTTAACACAGACTAGTTTTTTGTGTGAATATATAGATGTATCTTTCTATATATTTCACACAGTGTGGCTATAGATCTATGGCTGTATCTGGTGTGTCTGCTGTAAGACCGGTCAGAGTGTCACCCCATTAGGGAAGACGGATAGACGAGACGAACTGGGACAGAGCCAACCGCTCATCTCTTCTCTTCCCCTCCTCTCTCCCCTCCTCTCCCATCTCCTCCCCTCTCCTCTTCTCTCCTCTCCTCTTCATCAATCTGACAGTATTTTCCATCGCTGTCCTCCTTTTCGTCGGCAAATCCTCTCCACTTTCTCTCTCTCTCTCTCTCTCTCTCTCTCTCTCTCTCTCTCTCTCTCTCTCTCTCTCTCTCTCAGCCTTGGTCGCCCAGGGCCGAAAGTACAGGGGCCTCATGTACTAAGACTTGCGTGGATTTCATACTGAAACTTGGCGTACGCCAAAACCCAGAAACTGTCTTACGCACAAATAAATTCAGATGTATCAAAGTGTGCGAACACATGGATCCAAGCACGTTTCTTTTATACATCTCGATCAACGTGGAATTGAGCGCACATGCCGAGGTGCCAAACTCCTCCCTGTCCACGCCCTCATTTAAATATGCAATTTCATTTAAATAGGCCTCTGGACCTGAGATTCACCTCTTAATCCGATCACCTGGCACCATGAACAGAGTCAAAAAACGAAACTTCACGGAGTCTGAGCTCGAGATTTTGCTCCACGAGATAGAAATGCGCAAGCATATGCTATTGGAACCCTGTCAACAGGGATAAATGCAAAACAAAAGAGAAGTGAGTGGGAGTGTGTTTGCGAGGCCGTCAATGCAGTGGGGTCTCAGCAGCGCACACACTCTGAAATTAAAAAAAAGTGGTCAGACCTCAAGGTGGAGGTGAAGCGGAGGGTTTCTGCCCACCGCCGAAGCGTGACCGCAACAGGTGGGGGGACGGGAGTGGGGGAACTCTCCCCCTTCGATTTGAGAGTGGCCGCTTTGATCGGTGACACAGCTCTCACCGGAGTGGTGGGAGCCCATGAAGGGGACGCCGATCATCCCCAAGGTAAATATGCTGAAGTCATAAATGCTGTAATTATACTGGTCATACAATTGGCTGCTTGCAATACACATAAGTCACGCGTTAAGATGCCAGGATATTAAAGACTTTGACTTGTGTTTATTAACTTAAATTTTTTATTTTTGAATAGACAAGCAAGGAGAGGGCACGGATTCGGATTTGACCATTTGCGATGTCCTCTAACAACGCTAACGCAGCCATTTTTAAAACAATTTTCTTCATCCATTGCGCATGCTTTTATAGCCACCCATATAATTGCAAGGTGTGTTAATTGTTCATTAGTGTGTCTCTGATGTGCAAATCACTCTGTCATTGTTTTCACCTTTTTTCCCAGTTTCCCAGCGTCACCTCTAAGTGTCGCCAAAGGAACAATAGCTGTAGAAACGTGCGTACGACAGCTCTGGAGCTGGCGTGGGGACCGCACATTTTTACGGTCATTTCACGTTTTGTACATCTGAACGTGAGCGTGGAAAAGGACGTACGCCACGTTTTTGTGCGTACGCAACCTTAGTACATGAGGCCCCAGGTATCTTGATCTGTAGGGCCGTAACGGAGTAGACTTGTCTCCGTGGCGACGACAATTAACGAGCCTCTGGGCTTGGAGTCCTGTGTGTGTGTGTGTGTGTGTGTGTGTGTGTTTGTGTGTGTGTGTGTGTGTGTGTTTGTGTGTGTGTTCTTGTCAAGTCCCGCCCCCACAGTATCTCTCTCTCTCTCTCTCTCTCTCGCTCTCTCTCTCTCTCTCTCTCTCTCTCTCTCTCTCTCTCTCTCTCTCTCTCTCTCTCTCGCTCTCTCTCCCTCTCTCTCTGGTTTGGTGTCTCTCTACCCAGTGGTACCAGTTAATCTTTCCTGCCGCCCGCTGTCGTGACACATGATCTCTGTTATATCCGTTGCCATGGCAGTAAGGATTGAGTGATGGCCCCTCCCCCCCGCGGTCCGGACCAGGTGTGGGTATGTTCTGCCCCCAGCAGGTGACGATGATCTGGAGTCACGGCTCAGACTCCATAGCGTTGCTGCATGATCGTTGCTATGGCAACCAGAAGATGGTTTCTGGGTAAATTCGTCACCCTTCGGATGAGATGCGGGGACGCATTGTTATGAAACAAGGCAGACATTAGTTACAGTTACTGTATATATTTTATTAATTTAGTCAGATAAGAATGCTCTCTCTCTCTCTCTCTCTCTCTCTCTCTCTCTCTCTCTCTCTCTCTCTCTCTCTCTCTCTCTCTCTCTCTCTCTCTCTCTCTCTCTCTCGTTTATCTAATCAGGTACGAAGTGTTATGAACACAGCAGTAGACACCGAATGCCCCCCCCGGGGATGGGCACTTTACATTCAGCACAAGAACACCACCTCCTCTGTACTCTTCCTCCTTCGCCTCCTCCTCTCCTCTCCTCCCCCCCCTTCCTCCCCTCCTCTCAGATCATGGTCACTGAGAGTCTGGCACTGTAGACGCGGCCTCCTCTCCTCTACCCATCTCCCCTGCCCTCTCCTCCTCCTCTTCCTCTCCTCCTCCTCCTCCTCCTCCTCTCAGACGGTGGTCACAGAGAGCCGGGGGCTGTAGACCCGGTCTCCTCCTCCTCCTCCTCTTCCTCCTTCTCCTCTTCTTCCTCCTCCTCCTCCTCCTCCTCCTCCTCCTCCTCCTCCTCTCAGACGGTGGTCACAGAGAGCCGGGGGCTGTAGACCCGGGTCCCGTCGGAGGTGTGGGTCCCGGTGGCCAGCAGCTCCTGGATGGTGGCCCAGTGGTCCAGGATCCTCCTGCTCCTCTTCCTCGCCTTCCTCCTCTGGCTCAGCAGCAGGATGTTGTCCCCGGGGACTTCCTGCCGAGGGAGGGGCTGAGGGGGGTCGTCTGCGCCTCCTCCTGGCCGAGAGGAGCAGCCCTCCCTGGGGAGGGAGGGGCAGAGGGAGGAGGGGTCAGGGGTCAAAGTGAAACGCTCGGACCGTTAGACTAGACTAGACTCTGAGCAAGGCTGAGGTAGTCTAGACCAGACCGGTTTAGACCAGGTCGGACCAGTCTGGACTGGTCCAGCGGTAGCTCACCTGTGGCTGCGGCTGAAGTCCAGCCGGCTCTGCATCATGAACTCTCTTCTTCTGCGGTACTCCCTCGCTCGCAGGAGCTGCTGCTTCCTCTCCTCGCGGCTCCAGTAGCGCCCCTGGTGGCCGACACACGTCAGTACACCTGTCAGTCTGTCAGCGCACCTGTCGGTCTGTCAGCGCACCTGTCGGTCTGTCAGCGCACCTGTCGGTCTGTCAGCGCACCTGTCGGTCTGTCAGCGCACCTGTCAGTCTGTCAGTAGACCTGTCAGTCTATCAGGACACCTGTGAGTCTGTCAGTGCACCTGTCAGTTTGTCACTAGACCTGTCAGTCTATCAGGACACCTGTGAGTCTGTCAGTGCACCTGTCGGTCTGTCAGTAGACCTGTCAGTCTATCAGGACACCTGTGAGTCTGTCAGTGCACCTGTCGGTCTGTCAGCGCACCTCTCAGTCTGTCAGTGCACCTGTCAGTCTGTCAGTACACCTGTCAGTACGTCTGTACATCATGTATGTCCGTAACCATGACAATGTAATGTGTGCATGCATGAGTGTAACCATGACAACATAATTTGTGTGTGTTACCATAACAACGTAATGTGCTTGTGTGTGTTACCATGACAACGCAACGTGTGTGCGTGTGTGTGTAACCATGACTACGTAATGCGTGTGTGCGTGTGCGTGTGCGTGTGTGTGTGTGTGTGTGTGTGTGTGTGTGTGTGTGTGTGTGTGTCGTGCCTGCTTCATCTCGCTGGCTGCCTCCTCGTCGGTGGTCATGCCGCTGCGCTCCTCCCTGATCCTCAGCGCCCGCTCCTTCAGCAGCCGGTCCCGCACCGGGCGCCGGCCCACGTACCGGGTCCCGTCGCTGCGCACCTTCACCTGGACCAGGACCACAGGCTGGTTACCATGAGACCACAGGCTGGTTGCCATGGGACCAGGACCACAGGCTGGTTACCATGGGACCACAGGCTGGTTACCATGGGACCACTGGCTGGTTACCATGGGACCACAGCCTGGTTACCATGGGACCACAGGCTGGTTACCATGGGACCAGGACAACAGGCTGGTTACCATGGGACCACAGGCTGGTTACCATGGGACCAGGACCACAGGCTGGTTACCATGGGAACAGGACCAGATGGGACCAGGACCAGATGCTGGTGCACATGCCTGACCCTGACCTCTAGACCTCCTGACCCCTGGACGTCCTGACCCTGACCTCTAGACCTCCTGACCCCTACCCTGACTCCTAGACGTCCTGACCCCCACCCTGACCCCTAGACGTCCTGACCCTGACCTCTAGACCTCCTGACCCCCACCCTGACCCCTAGACGTCCGGACCCTGACCTCTAGACCTCCTGACCCCCCCCCCCTGACCCCTAGACGTCCTGAACCTGACCTCTAGACCTCCCGACCCCTGACCCCTAGACCTCCTGACCCCCCTGTGTAGGTTCAGGGTGGTCTAGCCCGTGTGACACGTGTACTTTACCTTCCACTCCATTTGCGGCGATGAGCTTGGGGGCGGGGCCTGGTGGGGCGGGCCCAGGGGGAGGGCCAATCCCAGACGAGAGGCCCGGCCGCGGGGGCGGCGCTGGTCCTCCAGACCTCCGGGGGAGCTGCACACGCTCCGCGGACTGGCTGGCCCGCCTCCCTCCCTCCCCTCCCTCCCCTCTCCTCCTCCCCCCCGCCTCCCCCCCAGTGCGGGGGGCCGGTCCAGTTCCTGCCCCTGGTCATGGACCAGGCCCTGGGAGGGCAGGGCCAGGCAGCTCTGGTAGCGCTCCAGTGGGGAGGTGAGGCTGTACAGTCTCCTGCTGAGGTAGGGGCTGGACTCTGCACTGCCCCCTCCAGGGCTGAGGGGGGCGCCACCTGCTGTTTATAGATGTTATAGATGTTAGCCACCTGCTGGTTACATAGGTTAGATGTTATAGTGGTTATAGATGTTAGCCACCTGCTGTTTATAGATGTTATAGATGTTAGCCACCTGCTGGTTACATAGGTTAGAGATGTTATAGATGTTAGCCACCTGCTGGTTATAGATGTTATAGTGGTTATAGATGTTAGCCACCTGCTGTTTATAGATGTTATAGATGTTAGCCACCTGCTGGTTATAGATGTTATAGAGGTTATAGATGTTAGCAACCTGATGTTTATACAGGTTATAAATGTTATAGATGTTTGCCACCTGATGTTCAGTGGACGTTTAGATGTTGACATGAGAAGACGCAAAGGAAATCAAAGCATAGGGAAGTTCATTGATCACTTGTGAGGAGGACGCGGGTGGGTCTTACCTGTTCTGGGGCTCCGCCCACCATAGACCACGCCCCTCATTGAACTAGACCCCGCCTCTCTGCTCAAAGATCTGGTGATGAGGATGTTGGAGATGGTGATTGACACACCATAGAATTTAGTTTCCAAATGTTGAACAAGAAAGAACATAAAAGATCTGTTGTATAACAGTACAAAAACCGTACAAGTTATTCTCTATTGCTACCTGTTTCTATCCTCTTTGACTGAGGATCCCATACCCAGTATGCTCTCCCACCTCTGCCCTCTAGTGGTCATTAATCACTTCATGGTTCTTTAAAGGACGCACAAACGCACCTGAACTTAGAGGGTGTTGCAGGGGTGGAGCTAGAGCCCTGAGCTGGGCTGCTATTGGCTGTCTGGTACTTCCTGTAGCTGTTGGGCGAGAAGGAGCAGTGGAGGCTGGAGTGCCGCCGGGGGGTGAGGGGGGAGGTGAGAGGAGGGAGGCGTTTGAGCTGGAGGAGGAGAGGAGGGGGAGGGGACAACGCTCCTCTTCCTCTCCGGTCCTCTTCGTACTCCTCTCGTGTGAGGGGCGGGATCTGCTCGGTGCTGACCAATGGCGTGGTCTGGCTGCTCTCTCCGGTGTTGTAGGCACTGGTGCTCTCTCGCTCGTCCGCCCTCTCTCTCTCCGGCACCTCGTTGATGGCCGACAGTTCCTCCCGGGAATCTTCCTCGTCATCATCGTCTTCCTCCATGTCTTCATCGTTGTTGTTGTTGTTAGTCAGAACTGGGAAGGATTTTTATCAAAGACGGTAAAAAACGTATCAATGCTATTTCAGTTGAAGGGCTTTGAATAGAACAAGGACACAAAGTTGGGTGGAGATGGAGGTTGAGGTGGAGCTGGAGATATATACTTCTGACTACTAGAACATGGATGTTCTGAAGAGATGCTGCGTGGTTGCTAACAGCGACGGTATTGATTAGCAATGGGATGATCACGCTTGCATTGCAATGTGTACATTAGAAGCTGTGTAAATCCTGTTAGCATCACAGCATGCTAACCTGCTAACGCTGACATGAAAACACGCTAAGGCGCTGACGAAGTAACATGCTAACACTGTGCTGTGCGGGGGTTGTCGTGGTTACCGGTCTCCTCCTCGGTGTTCCAGGTCTTCAGGCAGCGTTCCCTCAGCTGCTGCATCTTCTGCGCCCGCAGGATGTTGCGACACTTGAACTCCAGGTGCCGCAGCTCCTCCTCCATCAGCGCCACCTCCCGCCGACTCAGCACCTCCTGCTCCTCCTGCTCCTCGGGGTCGCCCCCGTCCCTCGCCCCCTGCACCTCCTCCTGGGCGGTGAGGAGGCGTGAGGAGCGAGCGGCGGCGGCCCCGGTCCTCTCGTACTGACATTTGATCTCCAGGAGCTCCTGGTAGCGCTCACACTCCTCCTCCGTCAGCCCCGGCACCATCATCATCATCGACAGGCCGGGCTAGGAGGAGCAGGAGGAGGAGGAGGAGGAGGAGGAGGAGGAGCAGGAGGAGGAGGAGGAGCAGGAGGAGGAGGAGGAGGAGCAGGAGGAGCAGGAGGAGGAGGAGCAGGAGGAGGAGGAGGAAGAGGAGGAGAACCAGGAGGAGGAGGAGGAGGAGGAGGAGCAGGAGGAGGAGGAGGAGGAGGAGGAGCAGGAGGAGGAGGAGGAGGAGCAGGAGGAGGAGGAGGAGGAGGAGGAGGAGGAGCAGGAGGAGGAGGAGGAGGAGGAAAGAGGAGGAGAACCAGGAGGAGGAGGAGGAGGACCAGGAGGAGGGGTCATTCGGTTATGGGGTTAGTTTGTACGAAGGGACAGATGTTTCTATAGCCAGATCTCTATATTTATACTTCCTTAAAAAACTTAAAAGACTTTGAACCAGCTAATATTACCAAATTAAGTCCGATTTTATTTGAGTTATTTTCAAAAAACGTTAAAAAAAAGACAAGAAAAAAACAGCGCCACCTAGAGCAGCCTGGATCAGAGCAGAACCATCAGTTCCTGAGGGGTACCTGGGGGTGGTGGGGGCTGTACCCGGGTCCTGACCCCCAGTCCAGACCCAGCAGGGAGTCTGAGCTGAGGTCCTGCAGGGGGAGATGGCCGGGGTCCTCGCGGGGGGGCCCAGGGCTGGAGCTGGGTCTGGGGCTGACGACAGAGCACACAACGACGCTCAGTCAAAGGTGTGTTCACCTGGTTAAAGGTAGTTAGAGGTGTGGTCACCTGGCCGTGTTCACCTGGTTAAAAGGTGGTTAGAGGTGTGGTCACCTGGCCGTGTTCACCTGGTTAATGGTGGTTAGAGGTGTGGTCACCTGGCCGTGTTCACCTGGTTAAAAGGTGGTTAGAGGTGTGGTCACCTGGCCGTGTTCACCTGGTTAAATGTTGGTCAGAGGTGTGGTCACCTGGCCGTGTTCACCTGGTTAAAGGTGGTTAGAGGTGTGGTTACCTGGCCATGTTCACCAGCGCTAGGTGGGGTTAACTGGTTATGTTTGTCCAGGTGTAGGTGTATTGTCCGGTTGTTACCAGGTTGGACATGTGGTTACCTGGTTAGAGGTGGGGTTCGTGGTGAAGGTGGGGTTTACCTGGTTAAAGACAGGGTTACCTGGTGAAGGTGGGGTTACCTTGTTAGAGGTGTGGTTACCTGGTTAGAGGTGGGGTTGCCTGGTTAGAGGTGGGGTTACCTATTGAAGGTGGGGTTGCCTGGTTGGAGTTGGGGTTACCTGGTGAAGGTGGGGTTACCTGGTTTGAGGTGTGGTTACCTGGTTAAAGGTGGGGTTACCTGGTTGGAGTTGGGGTTACCTGGTGAAGGTGGGGTTACCTGGTGGGGGTGGGGTTACCTGGTGGAGGTGGGGTTACCTGGTTAGAGGTGTGGTTACCTGGTGGGGGTGGGGTTACCTGGTAAGAGGTGGGGTTATCTGGTGAAGGTGGGGTTACTTGGTTAGAGGTGGGGTTACCTGTTGAAGTTGGGGTCACCTGATGAAGGTGGGGTTACCTGGTGGGGGTGGGGTTACCTGGTGGGGGTGGGGTTACCTGGTGGGGGTGGGGTTACCTGGTGAAGGTGTGGTTATCTGGTGAAGGTGGGGTTACCTGGTAAGAGGTGGGGTTACCTGATGAAGGTGGGGTTACCTGGTTAGAGGTGGGGTCACCTGATGAAGGTGGGGTTACCTGGTGGGGGAGGGGTTACCTGAGCATGGCCAGGCTGCCTGGGGTGCTGGAGGTGGTGTAACAGCTCTGCTCCACCAGGTCGGAGGACTCCTCTGTCCGCCCCAGCCCGCTGTCCATCTCTGGGCTGAACCCCAGGGGGTCACGACCCCCTCCTCTCTCCTCCTCCTCCTCCTCCTCCTCCTCCTCCTGCTGGTAGGAGAAGGAGGCGGGCCGGGCGTCTCCACCAGGATGTGCACTCTGAAAGGAGATGCAACAGGTAGGGGTTGGACAGTACCGAGACAGGTCACTAAGGAGCAGGTAGGGGTTAGACAGTACAGAGACAGGTCATTGAGGAGCAGGTAGGGGTTAGACAGTACAGAGACAGGTCATTAAGGAGAAGGCAGGGGTTAGACAGTACAGAGACAGGTCACTAAGAAGCAGGTAGGGGTTAGACAGTACGACCCGCATATGAATAGAAAGTATCATCCATTGAAACAGATCTTGGTCCAGAAGGAGTACAGTAGTAGAGACAGATACTATTGCATGAGTGTGACCTTGGAAAATAATCTGGGACACAAGAAGATGAATCTCTCTCTCTCTCTCTCTCTTTAATCTTCCCTTCATGTTTTTCTCATGTTTCTTTCATTTCCTGCTTCTGTGGCGGGAAAATCACAGCTGTCAGTTTGACTGATGGCTCAATCCACTGTGTGTGTATGCGTGTCTGTGTGTGTGTGTGTGTCTGTGTGTGTGTGTGTGTGTGTGTGTGTGTGTAGTTGTGAGTACATGCGTGTTTATTAATATGCAGTCTTGCGTTTCCTTCTCAGTCAGCAAATATAGCTCACTAGGACAATTGTGTGTCTATTCGTGTGTGTGTGTGTGTGTGTGTGTGTGTGTGTGTGTGTGTGTGGGGGTGTGTTTGTAGCCGCCTCAGGATATTATCATTTAAATTATTCATAGACTAAATTATTAACATTTAAATGATCATTTTAAACAAAATCTCAGTCAGTTTTACCTCTGTAATATATATATATATATATATATATATATATATATATATATATATATATATATATACATAGATGTATATGTATCTGTATTCTGATTTCTGGTTACTCGGTTATGTGACATGCGTGTGCTTGACGAGTCATGTGACCAGTGTGACCTCTGACCTCTGGTCTGGCCAGTAACAGGAGAAGGTCGACTCTGTCCACTCTGGACAAGATGGCCACCGCCTCGTCCCTGTTGTGGACGTCCACTCCGTTGATCTGAAGAGAGGCGGGAGAGAGGGATGGAGAGAGGGAGTGAGGGAGAGGGAGAGAGGGATGGAGAGACAGAGAGGGAGAGAGAGGGAGAGGTGAGAGAGAGAGAGGGGGAGAGGGGAGAGGGAGAGGGAGAGAGAGGTAGAGGGGAGAGAGGGAGAGGGAGAGGGAGAAAGGGGGAGACAGATACAGAGAGAGGCAGGAGAGGGGCAAGGGGTGAGAAGGA
>NC_044048.1:21557079-21622079 GCF_902167405.1 Gadus morhua | reverse complement strand
TAAATCACCACGGCAACACTGCCAGACTCGAACCGCGTTGGATCTCGGCTTTAAAAAGTTAAAAAAAGAAATTCTCAGCTTTAAAAGGTTTAAACATTTTTCTCAGCCTTAAAAGTTTTAAAAATAAATTATCGTATTGCGTAGTCTGTGCACACGTTGAGAGAATACGAGGGAAACAGAACCAAACTTTTTACTCCCTTCCGACTTTCGTCAAACTCCGCGTCGATATAAACAGCACACAAGCAGACTTTCACGTTTCTGAGCTTCAGTACGTTTTTAATTTTGAGCTTCAGTCACCAAAAACCGCGGACCCAAACCCAATCGCTGACATCAAACCTTTCATTGTGTGAATCACGGCCATAGATGGCGATGTGGCGTGAGAAGCGGAGCTGCCATGATCGCTTTCTTAAGTAGTGGTCTATTATGGGATGGTCTCCCGGTAATGCAGAGTATCCCGCTGGGCTGGTAGAGAGCGAGCCGAGGGAACAGGGAACAACGTGGAGGAGAGAGAGAGAGAGAGAGAGAGAGAGAGAGAGAGAGAGCTCCGTCCTCGCAGGACGATTTATTTCGGCATGCCACAACATGAGAGAATGACATTCAACACCTGGCCTCCCTGTTTTATTTTGTTTTATTTTGAAGGTCACATGCCATGCTACTTTATGGATGCTTTAATATAGATATTAGTGGGCCCCCAAACACAGTATTTGAAGACTTTCCCGAAATTCAGCCGTCGTGCAGAATTACAGCCACTACGAGCCAGACGCACATTGAGCTTTCCCCAAACGCGCCGTTCCGGTGTCTGAAGCTTTAATGCAAATGAGGAGGAGGGAGGCGGGTCCAGGAGGAGGGTGGGGGTGTGGCCCTGAGCAGCTTGCTGCCACGGTACCATGCGCTCTGTTTACAGTGGATGTATCGCAATGGCGAGGCGCACACAGCCTTTGGCCGTGTTCATGTATTATTACGGCCAAAAGCTGTGTGAGCCTCCAGACGATATTATGAATCTCAAACGACTGCGTCTGGTTCTTCCACGTCCACATCAATCTGAAGTAGACTGAACCACCACATGGAGGAGAAAGGGATTGTTGAACGCGGTCGTCTCCCGCCGGAGCCTCGCTGCCGAGAGACCATGGCCTCCTGCAGCCGGCAGTGCCGAGGCGGTGGTCCCTCGGCAGCGGTAAGCGGGGCTCAAGCGGGAGACATTCGCTGGCAACAATCCATTTCTCCTCCATGTTGTGGTTCATGTACTTCAGGGAGTCAAAGCCAAAGTTCCTTTTCCCCAATTCCTTCTCAACCATGGCTGAGATAACCCCCCACTACGTGTCTCGTTATAGAAATACCAGAGGCGAGAGTCTGACGTGTTATGCGCCATAACACCAACAGCAGAGCGGTTATCCAAACACCAAGGAAGTGTACAACACTTGTGTTACAGTGTCTGTAATCACACACACACACACACACACACACACACACACACACACACACACACACACACACACACACACACACACACACACACACACACACACACACACACACACACACACACACACAAACACACACACTTATGGCGCTCGCACGGTCGTATCTCATTGGAGGGCCAAATTCTCAGGGCTGCCAAGGCAGAGAAAGGGGAGGTGGCATCTCCCCTTATGACGACATACGGGAAAATTCCAAAACTGCGCGTCTGAGCTTCGTTCTAGCAACAAGGGGAGCATAGGTAGGCTAGGGGAACTCATATTAATGTCAAAAAACCTCAGAAAGTGAACATTTCATGCCATTGGTCCTTTAATGATTATTCGTAACCAATAATGTGTTTTATGTAGCTTTTCTTTACAGTCATTTAATTTTCAAAATGTTACTTTATTTCTATTTGTACATCCGTATGTTTTGTTTCATTGTTATTGGTTGATATATTTACATATCGTTCTTGCGTTCTCTTTAGTTATAATATGTAATATTTGTAATAGCAGTAACTGTAATGCTTTGGCTAGACTGTTTGTTTACCACAATAGTCATGCCAATAAAGCTTTTTGAATTGAATTGAGATAGAGAGTCACCTTCGCTCGGCATTCAGGTCCAACACCACCGCTTCTTCCAGGGGAAGAGGTGCATTATGGGGGCCTGTTGGCCAAGGAGAAAAAGTTCACAGATCCCAAGTCTTTAAGTTCTGTGTGTGTGTGTGTGCGTGTGTGTGTATAGGAATCTAACTTATTTCTGTCCTCCTTTTCCACCCTCTCTCCCTCTCTCTCTCTCTCTCTCTCTCTCTCTCTCTCTCGCTCACTCTGTCTCTCTCTCCCTCCATCTCTCTCCTCCCCTCTCTCCCTCTGTGTTTCCACCTCGTCATATCTCCCCCCGCCCCGTCTCCCCCTATCTCCCCTCTCTCTCCATTTGTGTCCCCCCTCTCTCCCCCTCTTCCTCCTTTCTCCGCTGTCTCCCTCTCTCTCTCCTCCCCCTCCCCCCTGTCTCCCCCTTCCTCCCCCTCTCCCCCCTGTCCCCCGCTTCCTCCCCCTCTCCCCTCTCTCTCCCTTTGTGTCCCCCCTCTCCCCTCTCTCTCTCCCTCTTCCTCCTTTCTCCACTGTCTCCCTCTCCTCCCTCCCCCTCCCCCCTGTCTCCCCCTTCCTCCCCCTCTCCCCTCTCTCTCCCTTTGTGTCCCCCCCTCTCCCCCCTCCCCCCTGTCTCCCCCTTCCTCCCCCCTCCCCCGTCCCCCGTCCCCCCCCTCCAGGGCCGTAACCTGATCCCGGCGGCCCCGGGCCCCGGGCGGCTGAACTACACGGTGCTGATCGGGGAGACCCCGTGCGTCCTCACGCTGTCTGAGAACCAGCTGCTCTGCGAGTGGCCCAACCTCACCGGGCAGCACAAAGTCACGGTCAGCACGCACACACACATACATCTACACGCACCCACACACACATACATCTACACGCACACACGCACACATCTACACGCACCCACACACACATACATATATACACCTGCAAGCACACACACACACACTCACACTCCTGCACACGCACACACACACAAAAACACACCTGCGCACACACACATGCACACACACACGCACACACACATACATCTACACGCACGCACATACACATACACACACACATGCAAGCACAAACACACACACACAAACTTGCGTGCACACACACACACACACACACACACACACACACACACACACACACACACACATATACACGCACGCACACAGACACATACATATATACACCTGCAAGGACACACACACACGCACGCACACACACACACATATATACACGCACACATGCACACACGGCTGCGCACACATAAACCCGCCCCTCCCCCTCTTTCATCCCTCAAGCGCCACCATCCATCTCTCTCTACCCCGCTCTCCTCTTTCCTGCATCACCATCCCTCTATCGTCCCTCTCGCTCTCGCTCTCTCCCCATCCCCCCCTCTCTCTCTCTCTCTCCCCCCCCTCTCTCTCTCTCCTGCATCACCATCCCTCTATCGTCCCTCTCGCTCTCGCTCTCCCTCCCTCTGCCTCTCTATGCCCTCCCTCTCTTCCTTATGTCTCCCATCCTTCTCTGCCATCCCTCTCTCTTATTTTCCGCACTTTCATCTCTTTCTTTCCACTCTCTTGCTACCACGTCTCTCTCCTACTCTTTCATATCCTGCTCTCTCTCTCTCTCTCTCTCTCTCTCTCTCTCTCTCTCTCCCTCGCTAGTTTTATCCTCTCTCTCTCCTCCCTCACTCTGTCCTCTCGCTCCCCCCTCTCTCTCTCTCTCCCCCCTCTCCCCCCCTCTCTCTCCCCCCCTCTCCCCCCCTCTCTCTCCGCCCCTCTCCCCCCTCTCTCTCTCTCGCTCTCGCTCTCGCTCTCTCTCTCTCTCTCTCTCCCCATCCCCCCCTCTCTCTCTCTCTCCCCCCCCTCTCTCTCTCCCCCCTCTCTCTCTCTCTCTCTCTCTCTCTCTCTCTCTCTCTCTCCCCCATCCCCCACTCTCTCTCCCTCTCTCTCCCCCCCTCTCCCTCTCTCTCTCTCTCTCTCTCTTTCTCAATCTCCCCCATCCCCCCCTCTCTCTCCCTCTCTCTCCCCCCCCTCTCCCTCTCTCTCTCTCTCTCTCTCTCTCTCTCTCTCTCTCTCTCTCTCTCTCTCTCTCTCTCTCTCTCTCCCCATCCCACCCTCTCTCTCTCCCCCCCCCCCCCCCTCTCTCTCCCCCAATCCCCCCCTCTCTGTACGTGTGTTACTAAAACCGGGGGTTGACTTTGCGTGACTTTGCTCGGCACACGACCCATCGGTGAGCGGACCCCTCGCCCCCCCCCCCCCCCTGATTATCTCCGGCGTGTACCTCGTTCATCACGCCGCTTCGAACCGCGCCGTTATTATTAAGTTTAGTTTTGGGCTTTATGAGGTCATAACTGTACCTGAGCTACTGAAAACACGGAGAGTTTGAACCAAGAAAAAGTCATAAAAACTTCCCAGCAGAGCCAGGAGTCTATGATTTATGGAAACATTCTATTTCCTCCCGTATTGTCTCCTCTTGTGTCTGGAAGCCATTAATATTTAACTCCCAGGTCCTGCAGTCTCCGTTGTCACGGTGAGAACGCATGCAGAATACATTTCAGCGGATATTTGTTATTCTTTTTTAAACCTAAATCTATTACTGTCCTTTACCCTCTTGTCGGGTCCTCTGCTGAGTTTCCCATCTGGGATTAATTACAACTGAGGACATATCTAAGGGTATATCTAAGTTTACATCGATGAAAACCCACATTCACATTAGAACAAAGACACACTCACACAGATGCACATTGTCACACTCACATGCACACTGTCACACACATCCACAGACACTCACATGCACACAGGCACCAGTGCACACGCATCAACACACACGTGCACCCTGTCTCCCCAACACACACACACACACACAGACCCAGTGCCACCCAAAATAAAATCGCCAGTTTATGAAGAGCATTCCTCCCACGGTCATGTCAGCGTCGTTATGACAACCTCCTCTCCTCCCCGGTCGCTAGCGGCGACTTACCTAGAGGACCATGTGACGAGTCGCACCGCCGTGATTCAGCCTGACGTCTCTCTCTCTCTCTCTCTCTCTCTCTCTCTCTCTCTCTCTCTCTCTCTCTCTCTCTCTCTTTCTCTCTTTCTCTCTTTCTCTTCCTCTTTGTCTGTCTCTCCCTCCCTTTCTCTCTCTTTCACTCTTTCCTCTCTGTCTCTCTTTCCATCTGTCAATTCAATTCAATCTCATTCTCTCTCTCTCGTTGTCTTTATTTCTATATCCATCTGTCTCTCGCTCACTCTCTCGCTCTCCCGCTGTTGCCTTTTCTATCTCTCTTGCTCTCTCTCACTCTTTCTCACGTTTTCATCAGTGTTTTTTCTTCCTTTTATCCTTTCTCCTTGTCAATGAGTCTGGTGTACTTGTGTGTGTGTGTGTGTGTGTGTGTGTACCAGCACCATCTGACCCGCGTCCAGGGCAGATTTAGAACTGTCCGCTCCTATCTGCTGTCGTGGGCGAGGATGTGTGTGTGGGTGGGTTGTGTGTTTGTGTGTGTCTGTCCTTGTGCGTCTTTTGTGTGAGTGTTGTTTGTGTGCATGTGAACGTATAATTACTTGCGTGTTGTCTGGGGGGAATGCTGAAGAGAAGGACACAGCTGTATAACACCAGTGTTCACCATGACCTACATACTGGGAACGTATATACTGGGACCTACATACTGGGACTGTACATACTGGGACCGGTCGTACTGGGACTGTACATACAGGGACCTACATACTGGGCACCCCAGTGGGCGTCCTCACAAAGTGTGTTGGGTTTGTGTTAACCAGTGAGTATGTGTGTCTATGGGTTGACTCACTGAGCACGTGCGCGTCACATCGGATCAGCTGTGTGATGACAGCTGTTGGCCTCTCTGAGCTCTTCCAGAAACTTCTTTGAGTTGCGGCCGCCGGCTCTCAGTCCCATCGCTCGGCCGCAGAGCGCGCTGCGTGCCTGGAAAGTGTGTCACCGACCGCTGGGAGTGACTGTCTGTTCCGGGGTTGGCTCGTGATCCTGTACATTACACCACTGAGGGCATCGCTTCAGCGTGAACACGTGTGTTTTATCATAAACCCGCTGGCCGTCTTCTTCAAAGGACGGCACGCACGAACGTGTGTCCGTGGTGGCGACGCATTCGCTGGCGAAGTCGAACCACCGACAGCCAATCGTGTGATTAACTCACCGCCTTTTTTGTTGTAGAAGGTTTCGCCTGCACAAACACTCTATTGGCTTAATTGACTTAATTGGCTGAATCAGCCAATCAAAGCAGACTCCCCAGCAGATCTGGACACTTTTAATAAGCGGAGTAGGGAAAATCTTCTGATCTAATTGGCTTTGCTGCTGCAAATGCAATGTTAAGCATGTCAAACGCATGTTACCGAACGGATTTACTAAATATGTCGACATGAACAACTTCCACTAACTATGATCTGAATAATTGAGCTATGAGCAAATCAAATGCATGTGTGTGTGTGTGTGTGGGTGTGTGTCTTTGTGTGCGTGTAGTTGTATTTTAGTGTGTTTGGTTGAACATACCTTGTGTTGTATTTTTGTTTGCGTGTTTTTGTGTGAGTTTCGGTATGTGTATGTTTGTTTAATTTGTGTGTGCATGTCGTTTTTTGTGTGTGTATTTGTGCTTGTTACGTTTCGTGAGCATGTATGTGTGTGTGTTTTTGTGTACGTGCGTTTGTGTGGTTGTTTGTGCGTGTAGTTTTGTGTGTGTAGTTTTGTGTGTGTATTTGTGCGTGTTTAATTTTGTGTGTGCGTATTTGCATGTTTAGTTATGTGCACGCGTGGAGCCATACGGGGCTTATGTAAATGTATTTAGTGAGCAAAACAATTACATGTGTTTGACGAGCGGTAATTACCCTGCGACCCAGGGGAGGTATCCCTTTAAACACACGCTAGCTGATCACCCTGTTGTGTGCGCGAGTGTGTTTGCGTGTGTGTGCGTGTGTGTGTGTGTCTGTGCGTATTGTTGTCCATACTGACACTGAGAGAGCTAGAGGTTAAGGGTTGTATTTGCTACATCTTTTTAGTCCATGCTCTCCCCATCCTTTATTGTATATTTTATGTTGATTCATATTTTATATTCATTACGTTGACGGGTGCTCTCCTGGTCGTTAGGAATCATCGTCAGGATGACTCTGTGTTCTGCTGTGCATACGATATGCCCCACAAATATGCCCCCCCCCCCCCCCCCCCCCCCTGCGCGAACGCACACCCACACACACATTTTCACAGACACGTTAACACGCACGCACAAGTTCACACAAACAAAGTCTCACACACTTCACAAATATAAAAACACAACAACAAATACACGAACACTTTCATGTACACTTTCTTAAATAAAACTAATCTTTGTTTATTTGTATGTTTGCGTGTGTGTGTCTGTGTATATCCGTGTATGTGTGTGTCCATCCTTGTTTCTATGTGTGTCTGTGTATGTGTCTCTGTGTGTGTGTGTGTGTGTGTGTGTGTGTGTGTGTCTGTCTCCGTGTGTGTGTGTGTGTGTGTGTGTGTGTGTGTGTGTGTGTCTCCATATGTGTGTGTGTGTGTGTGTGTGTGTGTCTCCATTTGTGTGTCTCTGTGTGTGTGTGTGTGTGTGTGTCTGTGTGTCTCCATGTGTCTGTGTGTGTGTCCAGATCCGGGCGGGTGGCTTTGAGTTCTGTCCCGGGACGCTCCAGATCTACGCCGACAGCATCCTCACGCTGCCCGCCATCGTGGGCATCGGAGGGGGCGGCGGCCTACTGCTGCTGGTCATCATCGCCGTGCTCATCGCCTACAAGAGGAAGTCACGTGACGCCGACCGCACCCTGAAGCGCCTGCAGCTGCAGATGGACAACCTGGAGTCACGCGTCGCCCTGGAGTGCAAAGAGGGTACGGCTATACATTATACTGTATATTATATACTGTACTATACAATATATATATTATACTATATACTATACTATAGAGTACATGTTATACAACCTGGAGTCAAGGGTCGCCCTTGAGTGCAAGTTAGGTGTGTGTGTGTGTGTGTGTGTGTGTGTGTGTGTGTGGGTGTGAGAAAGATCAAGTGTACTTAAACTCAGTAGGCAGAATATATTGTGACACTTTCTCTTGGCTGTCTTAACTGTGCACAGTGGAAAAAGTGTGTGTGTGTGTGTGTGTGTGTGTGTGTGTCGTGGCCCATTGGCAAGCTAATTGGCTTCTCCCAGTGACCATCCATCCTGCAGAGAGAGAGAAGAGAGAGAAGAGAGGGGGGAAAGGGAAGAGAGGGGGAAAGAGAAGAGGGGGCAGGGAGAGAAGAGGTGGGGGAGAGAGAGAGAAGAGTGGGAGAGACAGAGAAGAGGGGGAGAGACAGAGAAAGAAGAGGGGGAGAGAGAGAGCTGGGAAACAAACAGAACAAGTGCATACAGGGTGAGGGCGAGAATGGTGGGGGGGGGGGGGGGGGGGGGCGGGGGAGAAAGTGTCAAGGGGAGGATGGAAACAAAGATAAGTGATGGACACCGATGGGGGGGAGAGGGGGGAGAGGGGGAGAGAGAGAGACAGATTGAGAAGTATGGAGGGGAACGAGGCAATGATGGGTGGGTGCAGGAGAAGAGAGAGAGGGAGTGAGAGAGAGAGACAGAGGGAGAGAAAGGGGGAGAGAGAATGGGGTTACGCGAGGTCACAGTGACAAGAGGAGAGTTTGGCGAGCAGGAGACTAACGAGAGTCGGGCGCCACGCCGGCGCATGCTGGGAGTGCTGAGCGGGGATCTGGGATCCACCTCTCATCTCCACCTGTCACTGAGCTGTTTACACCTACTGGGGGGACGAACTGACACACACACACACACAGGCACGCACACACGCACACACAGGCACGCACGCACGCACGCACACACACACAGGCACGCACGCACACACACACAGGCACGCACGCACACACACACACAGGCACACACGCACACACACACACACAGGCACGCACTCACAAACAGACACATGCGCAGACTCACACACACACACACATACATAGACACACACAAACGCACACGCACACACACTCAAACACATTTACACACACACTTACACACTCACACTCTCACACATAACACACTCACAATTACATTCACACGCACACGCTAGTTGTCGACATTGTTGGATCTCTCCACACTATAATTTACTTGTACCGAATCCATCTCTCCGATATTTATTTGATGAAGTTAATTGCATCAAACACTATGCACAAGTAATTAAGTAAATACTCTACACAAGTATCAAGTTAACTTCTTTGATTAAAAAACTCAAACAAGTTGGTATTTTAAACACCTTTGGCGTGTGCTAATTGATTCTCATTTTGATGATTAAATCCTCTGTAGCTGATGAAATTACCTTTCATTGCAGCTTTAGTGCTGCCTCCCGTGCCTTACCTAAAGTCTCCCTTCCCTCTCAGCCGGGATTCGTCTCATCTTAACAATGAGCTGAAACACTGAATCGCCGTATTTCAGAGTCTGGGTAAAAGCCTGCTAATGAAACTTTATTCTTTGAGCTCAACACTTTTATCCGAAGCATCTCCCAGTTAGTTTCAGATACAGATCTGGCCTCCTGCTGTAGACGGCTGCAGGTTCCGAACATGGGCTTTGAACCTAGAACCATACTAATCTTTTGTCTTGACTGGGACCTGGTTTCTCATACGACCTCTGTACATAATTATGAATCAATGTGAAGATTAATCGTCGGGTTTCTATAATTCCAAAGTCCCTGAGATTATGCAGAGCAGCAGAATTAGCCATAGTTTGGCATGTGATTAGCCGTAGCTTAGCATTCCGAACGGTAACCAGGACATTAAAGTCATGTTGTGTTCCTTCGCCCTGCCAGCGCTGCTAGCATGCCGCGGCATTGGCTAGCGCTAACTCATGATTAAGACCCCCTACCTATTCCTGACAGCTTATTTCAATCCATTCCTAACTTTATTGTCCCACAATGTGAAATTAGCTCGACGGCCCAGGGGCCAAACACTGCATAATTACAACCACTAAAAATACAAACAACATAAACAACCGTGAAAACAACAACAACCACAACAACAACAAGGTCAGGAAGGAAGTACAGAGGAAAAAAATGGAGATTAAATTCTATAATCTTTATATAGAGTTTACACACCAGGGAACAGAGAGATGCTGCTCTCTATTCTGTATTTATAATCATTAATACTACTATTATTCTCCTGGGCAGTACAAAAAAGCGTATGTTTGCATACAGTATATATAGAGGGCAGTGCTTTGGATTGTATAGATATATAGGGAGTATATGTAGAGGGCAATACTATGGATTGAATACATGTATATAGTGTAATAAGGGTGCGGTATTATGGATTAAATAGATGTGTATATATATATATATATATATATATATATATACATAAAGAGAGCAGTACTATGGATTGTATGTGTGTATATAAAGGGCAGTACTATGGATTGTAAGGGTGTATATAAAGGACAGTTCTATGGATTGTATAGATTGTATATATATATATTGAGTGCCGTACTATGGACTGTATGTGTGTATATAAAGGGCAGTACTATGGATTGTATGGGTGTATATAAAGGACAGTTCTATGGATTGTATAGATTGTATATATATATTGAGTGCCGTACTATGGACTGTATGTGTGTATATAAAGGACAGTTCTATGGATTGTATAGATTGTATATATATATTGAGTGCCGTACTATGGACTGCACTAGGACGGATTCCTAGTGAAACATTGTGGTCAGTGTGGTCAGTGGTGATTAGAGCTGTTAGCTGTAGCCACCTCTGCAAAACGTTTACTACCTGGTGTTTGATGTGAGGTGTAAAAACACAATCGCCACTTAGGACTAAGAAGGCACGCCGTTAGAATACAGAGTTAAACCACGGTGTGTCGAGAAATATGAACCCATTTTACCTCTGGCACAATCTTTATTTTTTACTCTCTTGCTCCCTCATCCCCCTCCCCTCTCCTCTCCCTTTCAGAACAGCCAATCAAATAACAGCTGGAGGAAATTACGCATGTAAACTCTTCCAGTCCTCCGTTAATAATTATCCAATCATGCGATTGATTGACTTTCCCCATTCTGGATCCTTGTCTTCCGTCCATATCTCTCTCTCTCTCTCTCTCTCTCTCTCTCTCTCTCTCTCTCTCTCTCTCTCTCTCTCTCTCTCTCTCTCTCTCTCTCTCTCTCTCTCTCTCTCTCTCTCTCTCTCTCTCTCTCTCTCTCTCTCTCTCTCTCTCTCTCTCTCTCTCTCTCTCTCTCTCTCTCTCTCTCTCTCTCTGCCTCTCTCTCTCTCTCTCTCTGCCTCTCTCTCTCTGCCTCTCTCTCTCTGCCTCTCTCTCTCTCTGCCCCTCTCGCTCTCTCTCTCTCTCTCTGCCTCTCTATCTGCCTCTTCCTCCTCCTCTTCCTCCTTCCTTCCTGTCGCTTCTCTGTTTGTTTTTCTTTCTGACGAGTCTTGGATTGCCCTGATTGGTCGTTGGGTTCCTGGGCACCCGCCCCCGGGACAACACTCCCTTCCACATCCATGTTCCGCGCTGTCACTCAAAAGTTTTGGTTGATGTCTGCGAGCTCTGAGTGACAGGCCGGTGTTTCTAATCCAAGTCAAGTGTCCACAATAGCAGTGTTGTTCCGGGCTGTAGCGGTACCAACAGATGGAGGAACTGCTCGAACACGCAGGCTGATAAGGGACACTTCTGAGCAGCCTTTGTCTTTGATACAGCGTGTTGCTGCGCTCTGAGTGAGATAAACCTTATTGTCTCTTTGTTTGGCTCTTTTTATCACTTCCAGACACTCTCGCAGTGCTGATGTTTTCTCTGCTCCTCGTTCGTACCGTCGCTTTGTCTTGCCCGCATGTCTGTCTCTCTCTCTCTCTCTCTCTCTCTCTCTCTCTCTCTCTCTCTCTCTCTCTCTCTCTCTCTCTCTCTCTCTCTCTCTCTCTCTCTCTCTCTCTCTCTCTCCTTCGTTATCTTTCTAACTTTCTCCATACATTCCTCTCTCTCTCTCCCTCTCTCTCTCTCTCTCTCTCTCTCTCTCTCTCTCTCTCTCTCTCTCTCTCTCTCTCTCTCTCTCTCTCACTCTCTTGCTCAGGTTCTCCCTCTTCCTCTCTTTCGTTCTGTCTTCCTCTCAGTTGCCCCTCACCCTCTGTCCCTCCCAGAGTGAGGTCTCACTCTGCTTCTCTTTCTTCGTCTCTTCCTTCTCTCGTAGTCTTTCATTTAGCCTCTCGCCCATCTCTCTCTCTCTCTCTCTCTCTCTCTCTCTCTCTCTCTCTCTCTCTCTCTCTCTCTCTCTCTCTCTCTCTCTCTCTCTCTCTCTCTCTCTCTCTCTTGCTCGCTCGCTTAAGACAAAGCTCAGAACTCAATAAGATGGTTTCATTTTCTCCCGGTCTCCCTCTGTGTTGAGTTTCACAGAGATGCGTTTCATGTGATTGCAGTTTCATTGCGAGGAACAAACCGGCCAGTCCCCAGTGTGTTTTTAAACATAAATAGAGCGCAGACATGGAGGGAGAGTGGGCTGAGAGGGAGAAGGCCTGGCGGGTAGCATGAGGCTGCAGGAAAGGATAAATCATTCACTGTATCTCTGTCCCTCCCCCTTCTCTCTCTCTCCACCTCCTCTCTCTCCACCTCCTCTCTCTTCACCTCCTCTTCCTCCCCCTCCTCTCTCCACCTCCTCTCTCTCTTCCTCCTCTCCTCCCCCTCCTCTCTCTTCCTCCTCTCTCTTCACCTCCTCCTCTCTCTCCACCTCCTCTCTCTCCTCCGCCTCTCCCCTCTTCATCCTCTCTCTCCTCCACTCCCTGCCTCTCCTCCCTCGCCTTCCTCTCCAACTCCTCTCCCTCCCCTTCCTCTCTCTCCACCTCCTCTCTCCCCTTCCTCTCTCTCGCCATCCTCTCTCTTCTCCTCCTTTCTCTCCAACTCCTCTCTCCCTCCCCTTCCTCTCTCTCCACCTCCTCTCTCCCCTTCCTCTCTCTCTCCATCCTCTCTCTCCTCCTCCTTTCTCTCCACCTCCTCTCTCCCCTTCCTCTCTCTCTCCATCCTCTCTCTCCCCCTCCTCTCTCCCCCTTCTCTCTCCAGCGTTCGCTGAGCTCCAGACGGATATCCACGAGCTGACCCAGGAGTTAGATGGTGCCGGCATCCCGTTCCTGGACTACCGTACTTACGCCATGAGGGTCCTGTTCCCGGGCATAGAGGACCACCCCGTGCTCAAAGAGATGGAGGTACGGGTCAGTACACCACTCGCCACGGTACAGCTAGAGCTACCGCTAACAGTAGCTACCGCTAACCCCCCGCCTCGCGAGCTAACTGCAGCCCTGGCTCGGAACGGAGTTCTAGCTCTAGCTAACAACTGCTTGAGCTAACAGCTGCTAGTGCCGAGTCCCGCTACAGCTAAAAACAGCTAGCTGTAGCCATGGCTAACACCAGCCACAGCTAACCCATGCCCTTAGCAAACCACTGAACCAAAAACGTAGGTTGTGTGCTGTTGCCGTTTATTTCGATCAAGTAGCTTCAGTGTTTTCATTCAATGTTAATCACACAAACTCAGCGGGTTGCTACCTGGATCTGACCTTGTTTATCAGGAACAGACTGCAGACCGTTAATGAACAAACTAATGAACACTAATGAACGGTTGAAAAACACTTGAGTCTGTAGCATTAATTCCAAAGCTTGGGTGTTTCTAACGCTAAGCCATTAGCTATGGAGGCTAACAATACAGTGTTATCAAAGAGGGCTCACGCTAAAACATTAGCTTGACTACGTATAGTGACAGCTAGCAGGCAAACGCAACACTAAAACATTAGCTAAACATCATGAAAGTGGCGGTTAGAAAGCTAACACTCAAAAATTTGCTAGACTACATTTAGTGACAGCTAGAAGGCTAACACTCAAACATTAGCTCGGCTACATTTAGTGACAGCTAGAAGGCTAACCGTTAAACACAGAAGATTCGGTTGCGGTACACGCTAGCTTTTGAATCAACACACAGGGAACCAAAAGCTCGAGTTTCCCCCGCTTTGCCCCCATCTTTTCCCGCCTAATGTGATGCTGAACACGAACCTCCGCCTACTTTAAACAATCTGACAGATTTAATTAGCCTCACACTGCGCGGAGGAGACACACTTTATGAGGGAGCGTTTTGTGTTTGGGAAAGCTGCTTCGACTGTCGAGAGACTCGAGAGTTCAGACCTAGATTGACACACGTGTAACATAGATATATAGTCATACTGCATCTATAATTATATATATATGTATTTCTACATATATAAATATATATATATATATATATATTTATGTGTATTAGTATCTTCGAGAGACAGAACGAGACTAGGTCCCGGGGGGTTTATACAACCCACTGTGACGTGAATTACAATAAAGTGATACCAGCGGAGTTCACACACAACAACTCCCCTCCATTATTCAGCAGGCGG
The DNA here is from genome assembly GCF_902167405.1 of Gadus morhua. Taxonomy (NCBI): domain Eukaryota; kingdom Metazoa; phylum Chordata; class Actinopteri; order Gadiformes; family Gadidae; genus Gadus; species Gadus morhua. Next base: position 21,607,620 of record NC_044048.1, on the reverse strand, counting down.
TAATCCCAAGGTGTATGACTCCACCGTGAAATAAGGATGATCATGTGAGAGGGCCACTGACAGACGACACAGAAACAAGCCGGCTGTCACTTCCCACTTCCCTTCCCAGAACCACGCGACCTACATTCATACCGGGTTCTGTTTGAGAGTAGAGCTAGGTGGAGGGGACGGAGAGAGAGAAGGGGGAGGAAGGGAGAGAGAGGGGGGAGGAAGAGAGGGGGGAGGGAAGGGAGGGGGAGAGAGAGATGGGGGAGGAAGGGAGAGCGGGAGGGATGGGAGGAAGAGAGGGAGGGGGGAGAAAGAGAGTGGGGAAGAAGAGAGGGGGAGGTCGAGAGAGAGATAGGGGGAGAAACCAAGAAGGATTGGAAAAGGGAGAGGCAGACGGGAGAGAGAGGGAGCAAATGAGGGGGATGGAGAAGGGAGTCAGAGGGAGGAGGAACAGGGAATCAGGGGGGAGAGAGCGATGTTGCGTGAGATCCTAATGGGGTAATGCAACATTTAACCATCTCAATGATACACAGGATGTGGAGAGGGGGGAGTCCGCTGTCATGCTCGCATCCCTTCAACCTTAACCAGTGTTCATGGTCTGATGTCACCGCTAGCCCGATCACATGACCCACATGGCCCGCGTATAGCCCCTCCCCTCCACCCTGCCTGCCAGCCATACTACTTACTATTATAGAGATTATAGAGAGCAGGCGGGGCACGTGCACTCACCTACGTGCACACTCCTGGCAGAGTGCTCCCTGCCACCCATCACTTTGTCTTTTATTAACACACACTCTCACCAAAGCACAAACACACACTCTCACACTCAAACACACACGCACACACACACGCGCACTCTCACTCTCCGTCACTCTCTCTCTCACAAAAACACACACACACACACACACACACAATCTAACATCCACAACAGCTATACAGGCACATTCACACACACACACACACACACGTACACGCACGCACGCACACACACACACACACACACACACACACACACACACACACACACACACACACACACACACACACACCTTGACTTCCTCTCTCACTCCTCTCAGGGCTGACTCAGCAGAACGACCGTCAGCTGAGAGAGAGAGAGAGAGAGAGAGAGAGAGAGAGAGAGAGAGAGAGAGAGAGAGAGAGAGAGAGAGAGAGAGAGAGAGAGAGAGAGAGAGAGAGAGAGAGAGAGAGAGAGAGAGAGAGAGAGAGAGAGAGAGGAGAGTGCCTTAAAGGGGACATGGTATGTCCTTGATGAAATGTGACAGGTGCCATAACTGGGAACAAACCCAGCAACCCTGGCACACATGCACACACACACACACACACACACACACACACACACACACACACACACACACACACACACACACACACACACACACACACACACACACACACACACACACACACACACACACTCGTGCCGAGCTGTCCAGCCATACTTAACTGGTGCTGCAGATCATGGCCGACATCTTAGATGCCCTCCTTGGAGATGTGTGTCCCTCTTCCTCCAGATGGCTGAGATAAGGGGTTCTAAAGATAAGGGTGTGGTCATCCCTTCACAGGGTCACCCTGACACCAGGGATTGGTCCTCCAGACCAAACTGAGTCTAGGTGCTTCCCTGCGTGCTGATTGGCCGTGTCAGCTGTGGTGTCATCCTGTGTTGGGTGATCTTGTAATCCTGTCTGTTGACCTCTCTTCCTGTCCAGGTGCAGGCCAACGTAGAGAAGGCTCTGACGCTGTTCGGACAGCTGCTCACCAAGAAGCACTTCCTGCTGACCTTCATACGAACCCTGGAGGCCCAGAGGTGAGTCCCAGAAGTCTCAGCACTACTCTGGTCCAGGTCTTTAAGTGCGTAGTGGTCTTTAAGTGTTGTGGGGGTCTTTAATTTCCTGGTGGTTGGGTTCTCCAGTGTGGTGGTCTTTAAGGACCTGCTGGTCTTTCAGTGTGTGGTGGTCTTTAAGGACCTTTTGGTCTTTCAGATTGTGGTGGTCTTTAAGGACCTGGTGGTTGTGTCCTCCAGGTCTTTAAGTGCGTGGTGGTCTTTAAGTGTAGTGGTGGTCTTTAAGTACTGGTAGTTTTGATCTCCAAGTCTTTAAGCGTGGTGGTCTTTAAGTTCCTGGTGGCTGTGGTCTCCAGGTCCAGTTCTTGAAGTGTGTCTTGGTCTTTAAGTGTTTGGTGTTTTTGTTTCCCAGGTCTTTCTCCATGCGGGACCGGGGTAACGTGGCGTCCCTGATCATGACCGCCCTGCAGGGGGAGCTAGAGTACGCCACTGGGGTCCTGAAGCAGCTCCTTTCGGACCTCATCGACAAGAACCTGGACAGCAAGAACCACCCCAAGCTGCTGCTCCGCAGGTCAGTCCTCGCACCTGGGACTCACCTGTACTTACCTGTGTTCACTACTCACCTGTCTTTACCTGTGTTCACTACTCACCTGTCTTTACCTGTGTTCACTACTCACCTGTCTTTACCTGTGTTCGCATTCACCTTTATTTACCTTTGTTCACTACTCACCTGTCTTTACCTGTGTTCACTGCTCACCTGTCTTTACCTGTGTTCACTACTCAGCTGTCTTTACCTGTGTTCACTACTCGCCTGTCTATACCTGTGTTCACTACTCACCTGTCTTTACCTGTGTTCGCATTCACCTTTATCTACCTTTGTTCACTACTCACCTGTCTTTACCTGTGTTCACTACTCACCTGTGTTTACCTGTGTTCACTACTCAGCTGTCTTTACCTGTGTTCACTACTCGCCTGTCTGTACCTGTGTTCACTACTCAGCTGTCTTTACCTGTGTTTACTACTCACCTGTCTTTACCTGTGTTCGCATTCACCTTTATCTACCTTTGTTCACTACTCACCTGTCTTTACCTGTGTTCACTACTCACCTGTGTTTACCTGTGTTCATTACTCACCTGTCTTTACCTGTGTTGGCATTCACCTTTATTTACCTGTGGTCACCTGTGTGGACCTCTTTTGCCTGCTTCAGTTTTCTCTCACCTGTGTCTACCTCTGTGTACCTTGGTTCTTCCTGTGTTGTAACTGTGTGCCTCTGTGTTCACCCTTTCCCCTGCTCTTACCTGTTTTTTATCACCTGTGTTCCCCTGGTATCACCTGTGTAGCTGTGTCTCCCTGCGTTTGACTGGGGCTTGACTCGCCCTCCCGCCAGGTGTTTGTCTGTGCTCACCTGTGCATACCGCTTATTGGGTTCAGGAACAGGAAGGCACTCTTGAGAGCCGGGCAGAAGACTCATGTCTTTTCATTCAATGCAGTCTCAGTTTGTAATTCTGCATTAGCAGAGAGTAAATGAACCACAGATTACTTAATTAGACCCCTGGTGGGCCCACGGTTGTTCATTAACGCCACGACGTTCACAACGTATGCTAATGCTTAAAGATAAAGTTTCACTCCGGGCCGTCAAAGTGTTCCCTGAGTGGAGACCTCGCCCACGGACGACACTGATTGGCTCCAACGCAGCTCAAAGGTCGAACGAGGTTGAGAGCCCCAGGACCGGGCTGTAGGAGAGGATTCAGTAGGGAGGGAGAGGGGAAGGAAGAGTGGGGGAGGGAGAAGGGGGGGTAGTTGGGGAGGGAGAAGGGAGGGGGAAGGGGGGAGGGAAAGAGGGAGGAGAAAGAGAGTGGAGGAGGTAGCAGGGGGAGGGCAAGAGGGAGGAGAAAGAGGGGGGGCGAGGGAAGGAAGAGAGGGAGGGAGAAGAGCGAGAGAATGAGGTAGAGAGCACCAGCCCCGGGCTAGAGGAGAGTGTTCAGTAGGAATCTGGAAGAGTCTCCTCAGTCCCTGTTTGATTTGTCTCTCCATCAGGACGGAGTCTGTGGCGGAGAAGATGCTCACCAACTGGTTCACCTTCCTGCTCTTCAAGTTCCTCAAGGTGAGGGGAACGTCCGTCCCGTCGTGTGGCTTCAGCCACGCCTCGCCGGGGATCATTACACAGACAACCTTAGCTTATCGAAATACTATAGTATAAATAGTTTCAACGACTACAATAGCGGTTTTACTTCTTTTACACAGTGCTTACACTGAATCCACCATTAAAATATGGTAATTAGATGTTTAATCCATAATGAGCCCGCTGAGTAACGGCACTGTGTTTTGTCACCTCCAAATATTGTTAGTTTTATGAGTTTGACTCCTGGCTCCACCACCAAGTCCTCTGCACTCTGTACTTATTTTCCTTTGCTTGTTCTTTCCACTAAAGCTCAGCCCAGTGGCTTATTAAAAGTGTATTCTGTCCACACAGCCCTTATTCTGCTGTTAGTCCTGCCCGTAGTTCATAAAGAGACCCCAGGCACACATTCACCCTGCAATATACTCTATGATGTTTAATCCTCACATTTATTTCAGTCTTCTATTCATTACACTCGTCTAGACCTTTCTCCAGGTTTGGTCTTCGTGTCTAACGGCTGATATTTCCTCAAGAACCGGAGTTTGAGTCATTAGTTGATTATTGGCTGGGACTTTGCCCTCCATCTTATGGCTATTGATTATCTATTTGCTGGCAGTTGGTTAGCTATCAACTAGCTTGGCTATTGGTTGGCTATCCACTAGCTATTGGTTGGCTATCCACTAGCTATTGGTTGGCTATCCACTACCTATTGGTTGGCTATCCACTAGCTATTAGTTGGCTATTCACTAGCTCTTTGTTGGCTATCCGCCAGCTCGGAGTTGGCTATTGGTTAGCTATCCAGCAACACTAAGATGGCTATCCGCTAGCTCTTGGTTGGCTATCCGCTAGCTCTTGGTTGGCTATCCGCTAGCTCTTGGCTGGCTATCCGCTAGCTCTTGGTTGGCTATCCGCTAGCTCTTGGTTGGCTATCCGCTAGCTCTTGGTTGGCTATCCACCAGCTCTTTGTTGGCAATCCACTAGCTCTTGGTTGGCTATCAACTAGCTCTTTGTCGGCAATCTGCTAGCTCTTTTGGCCAACCGCTATCCCTTTATTGGCAATCCACTAGCTCTTGGTTGGCTATCCGCTAGCTCTTGGTTGGCTCGTGCTAGTTTCTGTGTGATCCTACGCAGGTAGCCTGATCTGCGCTGCCTGGGTGTTGTGGGGTGGGTGTATTGTTGAGATGAGATGAAGACTAGAGGGACTGCTGAGAGAGTGATGAGTATTGATCCTACAGGAGTTGATTTGTAAGAGTGGGAGTGCTCAGAATACACCCCTGTGACGTTATCATATTATTAATGATTGGAATGAAATGCCTGCTTCCTCTGACTGGCTGTCCGGAAAACAAAGCACTTTATTAAGGGTAACGGAGCAGAGAGAGGGAGAGTGGGAGGGAGGGAGAGAGAGAGAGAGAGAGGGAGAGAGAGGAGAGAGAGAGAGAGAGAGAGAGAGAGAGAGAGAGAGAGAGAGAGAGAGAGAGAGAGAGAGAGAGAGAGAGAGAGAGAGAGAGAGAGAGAGAGAGAGAGAGAGAAAAATTGGGGGGGGGGAGAGAGAGAGAGTGTAAAAGGGAGGGTGAGGGAGAAGGGATGGGGTAGGAGTCTATAAGGAGGAGTGAGGAGGAGGAGGAAGAGGAGGGCACCACAACAGAGGTGCAGGATCAGGTTGAGGCAGTGAAAGCTCTCTCCAGTGCTTTAAGTCGAACCATCTGGAATCATTAGTAGAACTCCACCTAATGAGGGGAGGGGCCCGAGGGCGGAGGTCAGAGCCACTGGGAGGAGTTTGGAACTGGAGTACGCCTTCACGACTTAATGGGGTGACGAAGAGGGACAGAGAAGAGGGGATGAGGGTGGGAATGATACGATTTGTTGCAAGTGAAACTGAGCGAGGAGCAGAGGACGGAGGGAAGGATGCATCTTCATGTCTTTATAGCATATGTATGTCAAACTGATCGTTTCTCAATGATAAACACCAAACACCGCACATGAAAGCATCATTTAACAAACAAACACTTTCATCCGAGCCGACAAGCATGGTGGAAAGATATACATTCAACAAACCCTCAACATCTCAGCTCAGGGCCTTCTCATTCCACAGAGATGGAACATCTGAATCGCGCGCTCTAGGAGCAAGACGTGAAGCTCGGACCCCACACACTGCTGCACCAGTGCAGCAGTGTGTCTGTGAACTGGGAACGCGAGCAGGCAGCTGCTGGTTCCATCGTAGCGACGGCGTTGGGATCGTGTTGACGCTCTCTCCCTCTCCGGGGCCCCGCGGACACGCAGCGGTTGTGAAGTTATTCCGAAGCTAATCTGTCCGCATAACTTAGACGTTCCGACGGCACAACCGTCCCTTCTGGAAGTGCCAGAAATAATCAAATTACGTAAAGCTACGACTAATCTCCGCGGCCGAGCGCAGACGCAAAGCGTTACGGAGAACTGAACTTTTCAAAAAAGGGTTGCGTGCGAATCGCAGTGGGGAGCTCGCTCTCTCTCTTGATTAACTTGTTTTTCTGTGCTGCCTGACATTTAAAAAAGTTAAGCGACGCGTTGTGGTTGAGGAATCGTAGAACACGCTCGGTAAACAACAGCCTTTCTACGGCTGGGGAGACACATGCAAATGAAAACGAAATGAGAAGTGGAAAATGTTTGTGACAAAACTCTGCGCAGGGGCCTCAGGTGGCAGGGATGTTTATTTATGCAGATTTGATTTCATAACCGTTCTAATGCTTTTAAAACTCTAATCCACTTTGTGAGTTGTGGAAGTTGTTAGACTGATGTTAATAAAGTTGTTTGAAAATTGAATATACCCTGTCTTCTCCCCCCCTCTCTCTCTCTCGACGGTTCTCTCTCTCTCCTACTCTCCCGCCCTACCCTTCTTCCTCCATGCCTCCACCTCAATCTGTATTTCTCTCTCTTCAACTCTCTCTCCATACCCCCTCCACCCCTGTATGTGTGTGTGTTTCTTCTCTCTCTCTCTCTCTCTCTCTCTCTCTGGGTGTCTCTCTACCAGGAGTGCGCGGGGGAGCCTCTCTTCATGCTGTACTGTGCTATGAAGCAGCAGATGGAGAAGGGCCCCATCGACGCCATCACCGGGGAGGCACGCTACTCGCTGAGCGAGGACAAGCTCATCAGACAGCAGATAGACTACAAGACACTGGTACTATAGAGCAGCGGTCCCCAACCCCCGGTCCGCGGACCGGTACCGGTCCGTGGGTCATTTGGTACCGGTCCGCAGAGAAAGATTACTTATTTATTTTAATTTTTTTTTTTTTAATTTTTTTTTTTATTCACTTCGCAATACTGTCACTCTTTTACATCCCATAAGTCTATATGCAGTTGTTGTTAGATTGCATATAACATGTTTGCATTTTTGGCAACCTCTGCGCAACATAACCCAACCAACCACCTCCCCCCCCCCCCCCCCCCCCCCACCCCCCGGTCCGTGAAACTTTTCGGAGAATCACACCGGTCCTTGATGCTGAAAAGGTTGGGGACCCCTGCTATAGAGGATATAAACCATAACATTATATACAGGACAAGCTCATCAGACAGCAGATAGACTACAAGACACTGGTACTATAGAGGATACATACCATAACGTTATATACAGGACATGCTCATCAGACAGCATATAGACTACAAGACACTGGTTCTATAGAGGATATATACTATACACTTTGTATACAGGACAAGCTAGTACTATATAGGATATAATCAATACTGTATAAAGTGATCAGGCAAAAGATAGACTACAAAATACTGGTATTTTATTTGATTTAATCAATACTGTTTACGTACAGTCTAAGCTCATCAGGCAACAGTTAGACTAAGCAGCCCCTATGTCCCTGGCTCCAGACACTGCACTGCGTGAACCCGGAGAACGAGAACGGGCTGGAGGTGACGGTCAAGTGTCTGAACTGCGACACGGTGATGCAGGTGAAGGAGAAGCTCCTGGACGCGGTGTACAAGGGCAGCCCGTACTCCCAGAGGCCCAAGGCCGCCGACATGGACCTGGGTGAGACCCCGGGCAGCCCCCCTCTCACATCCACCTTCATCTCACACTTACATCACACATCACACTAGACACACATACTCACACCCTGCACATCCACTAACCTCAATTCCATTTAAACAAACCCTCACACCCCTCACATCCACTAACCTCACATACACCTCAGCACACACTCACATCCTTTAACCTCACTTTGGTCTTACTCACATCCACATCACACCAGCCACACTCACGCTCCTCACAGTCACTTCCCGCACCTCCATCTCAGCACACACTCACATCCTTTATCCTCACCTTTATCTTTCACTCACATCCACATCACACCAGCCCCACTCAACACACACTCACACCCCTCCAGTGTCTAAACCTCCTCTCCGTCCTCAGAGTGGCGTCAGGGCCGGTTAGCCCGAATCATCCTGCAGGACGAGGATGTGACCACCAAGATCGACAACGACTGGAAAAGACTCAACACTTTGGCCCACTACCAGGTACACACACTAACCTTAACACTAACCTTAACTCAACTCACTACCAGGTACACGCACTAACCTTAACCCTGACCCTAGCACTTACACTAACCTTAACTCAACTCACTACCAGGTATACACACCAACACTAACCTTAACCCTGACCCTAGCCCTTACAATAACCCTGACTAAACTCTCTAATGTGTTTGTGTGTGTGTGTGTGTGTGTGTGTGTGTGTGTGTGTGTGTGTGTGTGTGTGTGTGTGTGTGTGTGTGTGTGTGTGTGTGTGTGTGTGTGTGTGTGTGTGTGTGTGTACGTGTGTGTGTGTGTGTGTGTGTGTGTGTGTGTCTGCCCGTGTGTGTAGGTGACAGACGGTTCGGTTATAGCCCTGGTGCCCAAGCAGAACTCCGCCTACAACATCTCCAACTCCTCCACCTTCACCAAGAGCTTGAGCAGATACGGTACAAACTCACAGACTCCTCCTCCAGCTCTCTTCAACTCCACCTCGCTCTTCACCTCCACCTCTCTTGACCATCTGTTAATCTCTTTCATAGCCAGATGGATCGTCTTTGTTTGTCGTGGTCTCTCACTGTCGCTCTTGCTCGCTCTCTCTCTCTCTCTCTCTCTCTCTCTCTCTCTCTCTCTCTCTCTCTCTCTCTCTCTCTCTCTCTCTCCCCCCTATCATGTCTCTCTACCATCCCTTGCTCTCTCTTTATAGATTCTCCTCACTCTCCTGTCCCCATTCATTCGTTTTTTCTGTCTTTGTGTTTACGTTTTTTGATCGCTGCAATGATTGGCTTTTATTTTTTGCATTCTCTCTCTCTCGCTCTCTCACTCTCTTGCTCTCTCTCTTTCTCTTTCAATTTCTCTTTCTCCTTAGCGTGTTCTCTCACTATCTTTCTCTCTAGCTTGTTCCCCTGCTCTCCCCCTCTCTCCCCCTCCTTCCCTCCCTCTCTCCCTCTCCCTCCCTCCCTCCCTCTCCACCTCTGAATACCGATGCTTTTTTATCCAGCTCCATCAGCCCATCCAAGGCTATTTCCAGGCAGCCAGTTAAGGACAGGCTTTAAAGTAGACGGCCCAGAGAGAGGGAGAGGGAGAGGGAGAGGACCCCTGGGGAATGCAGATAGCGAACAACCAGACATTAATTCTCCCCAGCCGAAGGCCTAGGAGGCAGCTGTCATGTTCCCTCTTCCTAACAGCACATCTCCAAAAGGACGTGGCTCATATCTGTCCAGCGGTCAACGTGGGCCTGTCACCCATTCATCACATGACATGCAGACCCCTCCAACACAAACATGCTGACACACGTTCACGTCATGTGCTCGACATACACCCACAAGTGCACCAATTAGAGCAATCTCCTCACATTGCAACCACGGCTGGGCAGGCATCACTTGAAACACGCTAATTACTTCCTGTTATGTTCCTGTTAATCCAACGAGTCATAAAACAGTCTAATTACAGGAATGGCGTTATGGGAAATTGATGATGATTGTTTTGACCGAAAAACAAGATCAAACACAATGCATGCCCACTGCCATAGTGGAGGAACAAGTGGCCAGGCAAAGAGATGAAATGATTGGATTAATGCCGTGATAAATAATAAATTAGTCTGCTGTTGGACGAGCCAGGGTGTGATAATATGCATACCGGGATCTGGCCTTTTCCTAGCTTCCCTGATCCATGCAATTTATAATAGAAGTGGGAGCTTGTGTGATTCATGCAGATATGTGTGTGTAGTTGTGTAGGAATTTGTGTGTGCAGTCGTGTTAGTGCATTTGGGTGTGTGCGTGTCTGTGTGTGTGTGTATGTGTGTTTCCAGTGTGAATGGGGCTTAAAAGCGGGCGCTCTTTTGTCAGTGGAAAGTGGCCATGATGGCTTTGGAATTAGAGCCACTCAGAATCTCTCTCTGTCCCCCTCTCTCTGTCCCCCCCTCTCTCTCTCTCTCTCTCTCTCTCTCTCTCTCTCTCTCTCTCTCTCTCTCTCTCTCTCTCTCTCTCTCTCTCTCTCTCTCGTGCTGATGGGGCTGTGAGGACCCACAGGAAACACTACTCTATCCTTCCTATTATAATATCTTCTCTATGTGTGTGGGTTTGTGCATACCTGTGTGTTTGTGTGTGTGTGTGTGTGTGTGCGCGCGCCATCAGAGAGCATGCTCAGGACGGCCAGCAGCCCGGACAGCCTGCGGTCTCGCACGCCCATGATCACCCCCGACCTGGAGAGCGGCACCAAGCTGTGGCACCTGGTGAAGAACCACGACCAGGCGGACCAGCGCGAGGGCGACCGCGGCAGCAAGATGGTGTCCGAGATCTACCTCACCCGGCTGCTGGCCACCAAGGTACACACGCGCACTCATCAGGGTAACACACACACACACACACACACACACTCGTCACGTCACCACGGTAACGCACACACTCGTCCAAGGTGCCGCACAAACTCATAACGTCGCCACAGTTACGCAGACTCGTCACGTCGAAACACGCTCGTCAAGTCACTTCGGTGACTCACACTCGTCATGTAACCGAGAGAGCAGGCCCAGGATCTTATCGTCACCGGGGTAACACACAATCGTCACGTCGCCACGGTAACAGACAATCCTCACGGCACCGTGGTAACACACAGTCGTCACATCACCGCGGTACCCCACACTCGTCAAGTCACCACGGTAACACACACACACATTGTCGGGCCTTCTGGTACCCCAAGCGCGAGTCACGTCACCCCAGTAGCACACACTCGTCACGTCGCCATGGTAACACACTAGTCACGTCACCACGGTAACACACACACTCCACCAAGGTACCACCACACACACTTGTCACGTCACCGTGGTAACACACACTCATCAGATCACCACGGTCACACACGTACTCATCCCATCACCACGGTAACACACAGCTGTGTAGAGGTTCATCCTGAAACACTGAATATGAAGGCAGATGTGCAGCAGAGGGCGGGTTTGGGGAGGTTGATTGACAGGTGAGCAGGAGACGGCTCATTGGTTGAGGTAGAAGAACACAATGGTTTATGGGGCGGCAGATCCTCGGAGGCAAAACACGCGACGCAGAAACTAATCTGGCCGTCTGTGTCGCTGCCTGTCTCTCTGTCTGTGTAGCCCTCGGTTTACCGGTCTCTCTCTTAACAGCTCTCCGTCGTCTGCATTCTACTCCCTTTCTACCTGTCTCTATTCCTAGCTGATTCCTCGCTGTGTGTCTGATGTTTCCTGCGATATCCATGTTTCAAGCGAGCTTGTGTGTGTGTGTGTGTGTGTGTGTAGGCGCTTGTTGTGTGTGCATGTGTTACTATTTTTCGTAAATTGGATCATGGCGAGAATTCAAAGCAAGGACACAAAAAAAAACACTGTTGCCATGGAGATTAATTTAGCTTGATATAATGCGGTGCTTTTTTGGGAGACGAGCCGGAGGACTCGGTCCAAATCCTCAGGCTGGGCTCCCGGTCTGCGAGTCTGGACGGCTCCCATGACAACACGGGCAGGGGCCCCACCATGATAACACAGGCTCCTGGGGGGGGCCCTATCAGGCCTCGGATCAGAGCCGCACACAAACGGTGGGGAAACCAAACTGGTCTTTCTGGAGCCTGACCAATGATGGAAACAGCGAGCTGAAACACTGAATGCTATTCTCTGTCCTCAGACTTTTAAGAGAGAAAACTATAATCATGACTATGATATACAAATTATATAAACCCTGTTTATATAATTACTGATGAAGGATAACTTATTTTTAGGACTCTTCGGACAGCCAAATATTTGATTTAATTTTAGAGCATCATCATGGGAGGATACAGGCAGCAAAGTTACCGCGAATATTGCATAAACTCTGTTCATATAATTCCTAGCCAATGTGAAAAGGAATGTCTATGCATTCTCCTTCGATAGTTTGTATTTGCATTGCCACGGGTTCTGATACGAAGGCCAATCAACTGACATCTCTGTTGATTCCTTTAACTGACTTGAAGCCTTGCAGACATGTCCACTTCAACCATAGTGTATTGCAGTTTAACTTGGCCTTTCCCGTCATGGCTGACTTCAGCGATGACCAATGCTAGACTCTCCACGATGTTCACTACCCCTCACCTTTGTATCAACTACCCACGCTGAGAACGTTTCCCTATAAGAATCTTGTTCACCCTTTTTCCTACTGGATGTATTCTCGGTAACTTTCCTGCCTGTATCTTCCCATGATCATGCTCTAAAATGTATTCAAATATTCTGCTGTCCGAAGTTTCCTAAAAAGAAGATATTCTTCATCAGAGAGGCTCTATCAGTAGTGGCTTCAATAGGAAGCAATGGAGGTCAGGGGGGGTTAGCCCAGGGAGACCCTCAAGTACACTAGACTAGACCTTGCGGCTCCTATCCATGAAACGCTCGGTATCGGCTGAACACGGAGCCCACACATCTCAAGCTGTCACCTATCACAGTGTTCCCACTCTGCTGGTAAAAGTGTTCAAAACAAATCCATTTAATCACACCTCTCATGTGATTGGGAGACAACTCCCCATGGGGCCGAACGAGGAGCGAGCCTGACTTTTATTCTGGGTTTCTAAAGCGCCTCTGCAATTCACATTTTGATTTTGTTATTCCAAACAATTTTCTGTCGTTGTTGAGTGTTCTGCGTGCCGGTCTGGCCGTGAGGTGCCTGCGTGAAGGCGTCTATAGACTGATAGTTGAAGCCCCCTTTCTGAATGTGTCTGTCAATAGACTGAGAGTTTAAGCCCCCTGTGTGATTGCGTCTGAAGCTGAGAGCTGAAACGCCCTGTTTGAATGGATCTGTGGCCTGAGAGTTGAGGCCCCTGTGCGAATGCGTCTGAAGCCCCCAGTGTGAATGCTTCAGTCTGTGGACTGAGAGTCTAAGCCCCCTGTGTGAAGGCGTCTGAGACAGACAGTTGAGCCCCCTCTCTCCTTCTGCTTGTTTCATCAGAGCTGAAGCCCCCTTTCTCCCTCTCTGCTGGTTTCATAAGAGTGAAGCCCCCTCTCTCCCTCTCTGCTGGTTTCATAAGAGTGAAGCCCCCTCTCTCCTGGTTTCATAAGAGTGAAGCCCCCTCTCTCCGTCTGTGCTGGTTTCATAAGAGTGAAGCCCCCTCTCTCCTGGTTTCATAAGAGTGAAGCCCCCTCTCTCCCTCTCTGCTGGTTTCATAAGAGTGAAGCCCCCTCTCTCCCTCTCTGCTGGTTTCATAAGAGTGAAGCCCCCTCTCTCCTGGTTTCATAAGAGTGAAGCCCCCTCTCTCCGTCTGTGCTGGTTTCATAAGAGTGAAGCCCCCTCTCTCCTGGTTTCATAATAGTGAAGCCCCCTCTCTCCTTGTTTCATAAGAGTGAAGCCCCCTCTCTCCCTCTCTCCTGGTTTCATAAGAGTGAAGCCCCCTCTCTCCGTCTGTGCTGGTTTCATAAGAGTGAAGCCCCCTCTCTCCTGGTTTCATAATAGTGAAGCCCCCTCTCTCCTGGTTTCATAAGAGTGAAGCCCCCTCTCTCCGTCTGCTGGTTTCATAAGAGTGAAGCCCCCTCTCTCCCTCTCTGCTGGTTTCATTAGAGTGAAGCCCCCTCTCTCCCTCTCTCCTGGTTTCATTAGAGTGAAGCCCCCTCTCTCCCTCTGTGCTGGTTTCATTAGAGTGAAGCCCCCTCTCTCCTGGTTTCATAAGAGTGAAGCCCCCTCTCTCCCTCTCTGCTGGTTTCATAAGAGTGAAGCCCCCTCTCTCCTGGTTTCATAAGAGTGAAGCCCCCTCTCTCCGTCTGTGCTGGTTTCATAAGAGTGAAGCCCCCTCTCTCCTGGTTTCATAATAGTGAAGCCCCCTCTCTCCTTGTTTCATAAGAGTGAAGCCCCCTCTCTCCCTCTCTCCTGGTTTCATAAGAGTGAAGCCCCCTCTCTCCGTCTGTGCTGGTTTCATAAGAGTGAAGCCCCCTCTCTCCTGGTTTCATAATAGTGAAGCCCCCTCTCTCCTGGTTTCATAAGAGTGAAGCCCCCTCTCTCCGTCTGCTGGTTTCATAAGAGTGAAGCCCCCTCTCTCCCTCTCTGCTGGTTTCATTAGAGTGAAGCCCCCTCTCTCCCTCTCTCCTGGTTTCATTAGAGTGAAGCCCCCTCTCTCCCTCTCTGCTGGTTTCATTAGAGTGAAGCCCCCTCTCTCCTGGTTTCATAAGAGTGAAGCCCCCTCTCTCCCTCTGTGCTGGTTTCATTAGAGTGAAGCCCCCTCTCTCCTGGTTTCATAAGAGTGAAGCCCCCTCTCTCCCTCTCTGCTGGTTTCATAAGAGTGAAGCCCCCTCTCTCCGTCTGCTGGTTTCATAAGAGTGAAGCCCCCTCTCTCCCTCTGTGCTGGTTTCATTAGAGTGAAGCCCCCTCTCTCCTGGTTTCATAAGAGTGAAGCCCCCTCTCTCCCTCTCTGCTGGTTTCATAAGAGTGAAGCCCCCTCTCTCCGTCTGCTGGTTTCATAAGAGTGAAGCCCCCTCTCCCTCTGTGCTGGTTTCATTAGAGTGAAGCCCCCTCTCTCCTGGTTTCATAAGAGTGAAGCCCCCTCTCTCCCTCTGTGCTGGTTTCATTAGAGTGAAGCCCCCTCTCTCCTGGTTTCATAAGAGTGAAGCCCCCTCTCTCCCTCTGTGCTGGTTTCATTAGAGTGAAGCCCCCTCTCTCCTGGTTTCATAAGAGTGAAGCCCCCTCTCTCCCTCTCTGCTGGTTTCATAAGAGTGAAGCCCCCTCTCTCCGTCTGCTGGTTTCATAAGAGTGAAGCCCCCTCTCTCCCTCTGTGCTGGTTTCATTAGAGTGAAGCCCCCTCTCTCCTGGTTTCATAAGAGTGAAGCCCCCTCTCTCCCTCTGTGCTGGTTTCATTAGAGTGAAGCCCCCTCTCTCCTGGTTTCATAAGAGTGAAGCCCCCTCTCTCCTTGTTTCATAAGAGTGAAGCCCCCTCTCTCCCTCTGTGCTGGTTTCAGGGCACGCTGCAGAAGTTTGTGGACGACCTGTTTGAGACCATCTTCAGCACGGCCCACCGGGGCAGCGCTCTGCCGCTGGCCATCAAGTACATGTTCGACTTCCTGGACGAGCAGGCGGACAAGCACTCCATCACCGACTACGACGTCAGGCACACCTGGAAGAGCAACTGGTACGGAAACGTAGATAAAATATATACATAGATATATCTCTATATAACTAGATATATCTAGATATAAGATGTATGTAGATGTATTTAGACATACGATGTATCTATATATATATATATATTTAGATATAAGATGTGTGTAGATGTATTTAGATATACGATGTATCTATATATATATATATAGATATAAGATCTATGTAGATGTATTTAGATATACGATGTATCTATATATATATATATAGATATAAGATCTATGTAGATGTATTTAGATATACGATGTATCTAGATATATGTAGATATAAGATGTATGTAGAGATTTCTAAATCTAAGATGTATATTATATCTAGATATATCTAGATCTAAGATAGATATACAATATATATAGATGTAAGATATATCTAGATTTATCTTGTACCAAGTCCTAAAATGACCCAGGATCGAGAGTGACAACACTATGAGATGTTTTAAAATGTTTTAAATTGCTCTGTCTGTTACCTTTCTGTCTCACGGTACTATATTCATATCCCCTTTATTCTGTTATTTGTCATTCTCTCTCTCGCTCAATCTCCCTCTCTCTCTCTTAATCTCAGTCTCTCTCCCTCTCTGTCTGCCTCTCTCTCTCCCTCCCACCCGCTCTCTCAATCTAATTCCAATTGCTTGGCGTGCATGCCAACAAGATGTTGATGGGGCCAAATCCTATCACAACATCCTATAAATAAAGCATCATGACAACTGTTTGTGAGCAACAACAATGAGATGATGATGATAATTATTCTAATAACACAGAACAAAGTAATCAAGCGATCTGCTCTCCCTCTGTGCAGTCTGCCCCTGAGGTTCTGGGTGAACGTCATCAAGAACCCCCACTTTGTGTTCGACATCCACAAGAACAGCATCACGGACGCCTGCCTCTCGGTGGTGGCCCAGACCTTCATGGACTCTTGCTCCACCTCCGAGCACAAGCTGGGCAAGGACTCGCCCTCCAACAAGCTGCTCTACGCCAAGGACATCCCCAACTACAAGAGCTGGGTGGAGAGGTACGGCGACCTCTGACCCTTCAGGATCAGATTCAGGTTCAGGACGACGATGACGTGTCTCTGGCTCTCTCGACCGTCATTGGTCAGGAGAAGGACAGGAGCAGATTGTAGTCTAGTGGTTAGGGTGTGTGTGTTCCGGATGAAAAGGTCAAGGTTTGACCCCCAATGTCAACCATCTGTAGGACCAAGATGACCTCCTGACCCCTGCCTGCTCCTTGATGACTCTAAATGAACCGAGACAACAGTCGTAGTGTTATCGCCTTAAATAGAAACGTCTGCTTAACATAAATGTATAGCTTTGTAGGTTTTGGTCATTCGGTCATCTGTTTTCGATCCCCCAGCAATAGAAATGGATCATAATTCTTCACTGTGAAAACAAATTGATCTGTTGTAGATTTAATTGGATAAAAGGGGACGAGACCAATCCCAATCCAACCAATTACGTGGAAGGGGCGGGGCAGAGTCGATGCTTTGCTGACATCGTTTATACCTCACCGAGGCCCATATTGAACGTTCAAAGACCCGACTTTGATTCTTGTTAAACCCTCTTATCTCCGTGTGTAAGAGCTTTGATAAAGGCCGTTTAAACCCCCGCACTGCAGCTAGCTCCCGCTAACTGAAGCGGAGAGCCTGTGAGGACTCTGAACATAATCCAGTAAATCCCTAAATTGATTCTGAAATCGGCTCCTGTACTCCGCCCTCATAAACTAGATTACCGGGAACACACACGCTGTCCAGGACACAACAGCAAAACAATACCTGCGCCGGCGGCTAGCCTCTCTCGCGTTGGAAGCGTCAGTTGGGAGGACAGGAGGAGGATTTCGAGGCATAACAACAAGCTAACAGTTTATGAGGCGCTAAACGTCAAGCCGCACACAGAGCTGCCGGAGACAGCTGTGTTAAAACACACAGCGGCGCTCGCACAACCGCCGCGCTGAAGTGAGGACCAAGAAAAACCCTGGCTGGTAACATTGTTGTGCATATCGGCTCCCCCTAACATCTTCTGAAGCCAGCCAACATCTGCCTGCTACATCAACGTCGCTGTGAACGGATGCACATCGCGCAAAACCTCCTAGTAGTAGTTTGCTCATGGGTACGAATCCTGAGGCAGGCTGTTCGTTCACACGATTTTACTAGGACTGTACAAACCCCTTTAACAAACACCTGCCCAAACCGTTTCAGTAACTGCTTAGGGGTCCCCCCTTTAAGACAAACAAGATGGTCCAACACTGGGTTCTTCAATGCATTGGAACCTTGACCCTTGACCCTGTGCTCCCAGGTACTACTCCGACATCTCCCGCATGCCGGCCATCAGCGACCAGGACATGAGCGCCTACTTGGCGGAGCAGTCACGCATCCACCTCAGCCAGTTCAACAGCATGTCCGCCCTGCACGAGATCTACACCTACATCGCCAAGTACAAGGACGAGGTGAGTGGCCCGGCCTAGCACGCTAATGCTAAGCAAATCCTAGCCTAGTTAAAGTAGCCTAGCATCATGCTATGGTAAACTTAACAATATCAATGACGAGGTGAGTATGGTAGCCAAGTACTACG
The DNA here is from genome assembly GCF_902167405.1 of Gadus morhua. Taxonomy (NCBI): domain Eukaryota; kingdom Metazoa; phylum Chordata; class Actinopteri; order Gadiformes; family Gadidae; genus Gadus; species Gadus morhua. The sequence continues at coordinate 21,589,540 of NC_044048.1, read as the reverse complement.
CAGCTAATGCTTACCTAGCTAAAGTAGCCTAGCATCATGCTGTGGTAAACCTACCATTATCAAGCAGAAGGACGAGGTGAGTGGACTGGCCTAGAACGGCGCTAATGCTAAACTAGCTCATGTAGCCTAGCCATACAAGGACGAGTCGGGTAAGGTAGCCAAGCTACATAAAATGTAAATGAGGTGTCTAAGCAGAGGTGGTTGAATTCAGGTTATTTATGATGGACATGAAAAGAAAAAGGGAGAAAAGAGTACCCTTTGTAGTAATATATTACTATGCAATCATTTTATAATAAGTATTCAATAAAGTACTATTATTAAAAACACTTTGAAATGAATACATTTTGAGCATAGCATAAAAGTGGAGCCTCGCTAATGGAGTCGCCGAGCCGATCAGAAAAGGTTACCATGACGTTCCCGCCTCCTATTATAACGTTTAATTAAACCTAAACACATGGAACACATCGCCCCGCTCCCGGTCCAATCTTTATTTACCCTCCCCCCGTCAGACGGAGCGACGGCGGACCGACGCCAGCCTGCCGCTCAGCCATTGCGGCGCATTAGCTCTGACCAGCACCGCAAGGTTGTTTTAATTCAATTACCGTCCGCGAACCGCGCCTTTCGCGGCTGCTGGCCGGCCATTAGCGCTATTAAGAGTCATATTAAGACACGGCCGCGCGCCGCCAAGCTAATGGCCCAACGCACGATTTATAGGCCAGCCTCTGTTCTCTGTGTGTCCCCCCCCCCCCCCCCCCCCCCCCCCCCCGAACCCCTCTGTCTCGCCGTGCCGGGTGGTGAACCCCACTCTGCTGGGCTTTGATACACGGCTGAAGACGACTGCATATTAGGAAAGGGGCTGTGCTCAGTGTGGTGTTTTAGATCGATGGTGGGGTGGTCGGCGGGATGTTTGCTCTGTGCGTGCGTGCGTGTGTGCGTGCATGCGTGCGTGTGTGCATGCGTGCGTGTGTGCATGCGTGTGCGAGAGACAAATGTATGGACAGACCCATAGAAAGATAATGAAGCTTTATATGAGGGTCATTCAAAACCTACTCTTCCCTGTAAGGACCATAAACACAAACACGCACTCACACACACTTTTCTTTCTTTAGGAAACATGCAAACACACTTTTTACCAACCATTTAAACTGCTTTTTTGCCTCCGTTTATCTCTCTCTCTCTCACTCTTTCTCTCTCTCTCTCTCTCTCTTTTTCTCTCTCGCTCTCTCGCTCTCTCACTCTTTCTCACTCTTTCTCTCTCGCTCTCTCGCTCTCGCTCTCGCTCTCTCTCTCTCTCTATGGATCAATTGACCGTTTGGAGGATAGGTAATGTTAAATGTCTTGTAATGGTTGATCAACTTGGCCCCCGCTGGTAGAGTAGAGGCCCTTTCAGAGCGCGGGGCCCAAAGTGCCCTGGCTCTGCCTCGGTCTTCCTTTCTTCTCTCTCTGTGTGGGGTCCGGTTAGCTTCAGCCCTCATCACGACTTCTGTTGTGATCCCGACGCTCTGAGAGAAAGTTCTGGCTTCTTCTGTTCTCGTTGAAGGCGCATGGGCTGTTCTGTGAGCGAGCAATTGTTGATATGAATATTTGATAAGAAATTTCTACTGTCTCCACGGTACCGACACCCCTTAGGTCCTCAGTGTTTGGGTTGTATGAAAGAGCAACTCTGTGATACAGATGATAACCTAACCGCGGTCTCTGCTTCTTGTATCTATCTCGCCACCCCGTATCCTCCTTATTCCCTGTCTCTCTCTCCATCTCCTCTCTCTCCTGTCTCTCAACCTCTTCTCTGTCCCTCTCTCGCCTCCCCCTGTCTCTCTCCTGTCTCTCTCCTTCTTTCTTGCCTCCTCATGTCTCTCTCTTGTCTCCCTCCTCCTCTCTGTCCACCTCTGGCCTCCTCCTGTCTCTCTCTCCTGTCACTCTCCTCTCTCTCTCCTCCTTTTTGTCTCCTGTCGCCTCCTCATGTAAATAACCCCCGCCTGATCGTCCTTCTGTCTCCCTCTCTCCCCCCTCTTTCCCCTCTCTCCCTCTCTCCCTCTCTCCCCTCCCCCCCCCAGATCCTGACAGCCTTACAGAAGGACGACCAGTGCCGCAGGCAGCGCCTACGCAGCAAGCTGGAGCAGGTCATCGACACCATGGCCCAGGCTAGCTGAGGACCGGCCCCGGCCACGCACACTTGGCGCTAACTGAGCTAGCTAACCAGCTAACCGAGCTAGCCGACCCGAGCTAGCTGAGCTAGCTAACCAGCTAACCGAGCTAGCTGACCGTGCTAACCAAGCTAGCTGAGGACTTGCCACTCAAAAACACACAAAAAAAAACACGCAGCTGGCTAGCGGACGCCTAGCCACTTACACACGCCTTCTTTTCCTACCCACCACCGGTGATACGATGAACTTTGAACCTGTGAACTCTGACCTTGGGACACGAGACTAAGTGACTAAGTAACAGAGCGAGAGGCGGGCACCGCAAGGACCCACACCAGTGGCGGCGGCGGCGGCGGCACACTGTAGAGACCGGCGGCCGCCGTCGGTTTGTAGCCGCGGCGCCGCGGGCAGTGGGGACGTTTCTCTGAGCCACTAAAACCAGCCCTTCCAACCAAATCACGCGCATCTCCCGCCTCGGTCAGCACCGCCGCCGCCCTCAGGAGATACTTTGATTTCATTTAAAGCCCCCCCCAAATAACACAGAGTAGCCGGCTCTTGGCTCGAGGATAGCTTCGGACCGTAGCGGCGGCGTTAGCTTGCTAAAGACGGAGCCGACACTGAAACAGAGGTACGTCCACAGCAGGTGTTCCAACTGAAATAGCTAGCCGAGGTAGCTAGCTGTCCATATCTTAGTTATAGCTGTGCTGCTACGGCAAAGATAAAAAAAAAAAGAGAATAAAAGCGGTAGCTTTCCCTTTACCTTTAGCTCCCCGTTAGGTAAAGGTGTGTAGAGACTGTAAGGCAGCTGTCTGCAATCGGAAACCCGGAGCAAAAACTAAACGAAAGGCAAAACGGGAGAGCGAGGAGTCTGAGCTTCTTCAAAGAAACATTCCTCCTGTTTCATCTGTGAATACATCAGGACATTGGGAAATGGGGCACACTTATTCTGACTGTGTGTCGGAATAGATTGACGTCACATTTGGTTTCTTGGTTCTGTTTGGTTGTTTTTTTAAACTGCCTACTCTTCACACGTGCTTCGTCACCTGTGTTACTGCTGAATTTGCACAATTTACGACAAAGCTTATAAAAAAAAAAGGATATATGATAAAAGATATATATAGTTATATGAAATGTCAACTTTGTTTTTAAACGGCGAAGTGAAAAAAAAGTTTTCCATTTTAGTGTACAAAAAGATATCTTTGAGAATTTGATATTTCGATCGTTTGAATAATCGAAGAACACACAAGGAAGAGATTGTCCTGTGCCATGTTTTATTTGAATGTTGTTTGGTGCAAATACTTTTTCTTTCTCAAGGATGATGAACTTATTCCATGCTGACCGAGAGTGAGAGTATACAAACAGGCAACACATTGTACATATATATCAGTCCAAAAACGTTATTTCTCATTGTCTTACAATGGATCAATAGGTAAAACATACCAACTGGACCTGTTCCAAAATATATATTATGTTGTTTTTTTATCGCAAAAAAAAAACATGGTTCTTCCCATTCCTTTGAAACCTCCATTGAGGCTAGCCTGGACCGCTAACAGCGATAGAGGCTAGCCTCCATAGCTAATAGCTATACCGTCTGACCCATAGAAAGAACGCCTCTTTTCACTCCCACACCACAAACACATCCCAAAAGATCCTTTGTTATTCTATCAAGGGCTCATCTCTTTCTGAGAGGACACTTCTCAAGTGTGCAATCCAGGAGTCCAGGCCTCTGTAGGGGGAAAAAGGAGGTAAACAGTGTTTTCGGGCAATTTTCTTTTCTTTTTTCACTAGACTGGCGCAGCTATTGGAAAGATGGAAAGGAGAAAAGTTTGATGGCCTGTGGAATGTGACAAGATAATGAAACGTAGCTCAGTCTTTTGTGTTCTTTGTGAAGGACTTGAATGCCTTCTGCTCTTATTTTTGTGAATATGTGAAAAACGTGTATTTCTTTCAGATTGTGCTGCGTTTAGTCATTGATTTCACGTATTTTTTTATAATAATGTGTTGAAAGTGTATTTAGGATAGGCACACTTGAGAATGAATCCTGGTTCGTGTACGATAGCGACATGCAAAGCCCTAGCAACCCCTTTACCCACCGGCTAGCTCACAGATTGCCTCAATTGATCATGATAAGCTACGAAGAGATTTATGTAAAACAAACACGTCGTTTTTACATAGCCTTGGTCAATTACAAAGACAGTACAGATATTTATTGAAGATATGTTTGAATACAGAGTGATTTCATCGGTCAGTTTTATTCAACTCAACAAACCGACAGTGTTAGTCATCCAAATTATAAAAATGGACCGCCGATATTAAACTGAATTTAAATCTGGAATGTGATGATATAGCTGAATGATGTTGTCATAACCTTTAAAAATGCCTACAAACTAATTGTAGTTCTACAGGGTAAAACGTTCCAGACTTAAGGCCCAGCTCTTAAACCACTACATGTTGACGTCTTGAAGGATGTCACTAAGTCCTTTAAGACCATACATTTCTAAATGTTGGTCTGGTTTTTGCAAACGTACCAACCAAGCACAACTCACAGGTCCTGATTATGTTCCTCAACAAACACACAACTGTCACGAATCACAGTTTACACAGTGGGTGTTACCATCGGGAGGGCGGAGTTACGAGTTCATGTACACATTCACGACTAGCCCATCGTGAATCCAACAACTATAACTTACACATTTCTGCATTCCTGCTAGAGCGCTGCGGTTCTTTTTCCCAGATGGTGCGTGACTCCATCTCTCAGGCTTCCCTTCTCGCTGTCAGTTAGATTTCGTTATCTTATGTTTACAACCGCAATGTCCTCCTTGTCGCCCAGATATATCTCCTGAGCTCGGGGTTCCAGGCGGTGGTGTAGGGGTTTAGTAGTTAGCCAGGCGACATTTCCCGGACCTAACGATTCTGAAAACCAAACCAATCTTCCGTCACAGTAGGCAGCATAAATAAATATTTTGCTTGGCTATTTTAATATTCCTACGTATATGTCTTATCATTATGATCGTCCTCCTTCTATTAAGAGGGCAAAGTGATCCTGCTTGCTCTTTCATTTAGAAGGAAAAGGTTTTTTCCAGAGCTCTTTCTAAAACAGGCAGCAGAGTTTGTTTTCATGTTTTCTTTTTCCACCTTTGCAGACGTGCGTGCTTGAAGCGTGCTATACGTAATTAAATACTTGATCGAAGAAACTCTTAAATACCACTGATTTGCACAGGGTAGATAAAAAAACACTCAACATAGCTGACCAAAGGTTAATTTCACTCCGTGAAAAACAAAAACCGAATGTGAATAATTTTCTTCCATCGACGCCTGAACTTCCATAGCTTCCTGTTCAATGTAATGAAAAGGTTTTAACGAGCTGTTTGTTGTATCTTTTGGTTTGTTCATATCCTCTCATCAATGGCGTTTGTTTTACTGTCTTAAAGTAGTCAAGTAGGTAGCCTTAAAAAAAAAAATGACAAAAAGGAGAACGCTGCTTCTGCGTTTAAGCTAAAGAGTTCAAGTCTGTAAACAGAAGGTTGGAGTGTTTTGCGATGTTTGGCGAGCATTGATGTTCTATAATTATACATTCTTATTGTTTTATTGAATTCTTTGTAAAAAAAAAAAAGAAAAGCAAAAAAGATTTGATGAAGAAGTTGAAGTGAAAAATACTGATTCTGGAAGGCTGTGTATTCAGGGTAAACACCAGGAGCTGAGCGCTAGGCTAGTTAGCGCCAGGCTAGTTAGCGCTAGGCTAAATTAGCTCTAGACGAGTGCTTAACTAGCCCGCCGGTCCTCTTTAGCTCCCCGCTCCGCTCTGCTTTCTCTTGGTTGTTTGAGGCTCCGCCTCGCCCCCTGTGAGCGGAGATAAAAGGAGCCCAGCTCCCGGGCGACGGAGCAGTGAGGAGCAGTGAGGGGCGGTTGGAGCTCGCTCCTCATTCTCCATTCTGTAACATCGCCGGTCTCTCGAGCCGACGAGATGAAGATGCAGCAGGAGACGGGAAGTGGGAGGGGAGTCGGACGGAGGGATGTACGGAGAGATGTAGGGAGAGACAGGCCGCTGATATCCCACGCAACGTTTCCATCATCCCCGACCTCACCGCCGACACACACACACACACACACACACACACACACACACACACACACACACACACACACACTCACACACCGCGGCAGAACCAGACACACACACAGACAGACACACGCACACACACACACACACACCAACAAACACACACACACAGACACCCCAGAAGAACCAGGCACACACACACACAGACACACACACACACACACACACACAGTCTTTACTAAACAGAGTTTCAAAGTCAGGTTTGGCCCTCTTTTGTCAGTGAGCGGTCTGATCCCGTCTCCCTGGTGCTCACTACCCGCCTCCGTTTGGCTTCCGTTCATCACGCGCCGCATCAAAGGAAAAGAATAGAGACGTTTTTAAAAAAGTACATAAAAAAAATAGAATAAGAGCGCATACGATAAAATACGGAACACCTTGACAGATTAAAGCAAAGGGGAGGGAGGAGTGGAGTGTAAAATAATTTTTAATACTTTATGAATCTTGATACCTTTTTCAAGAGTTTCAGACTTCAGAAGCTGCTGTGTTTTTCTTTTCGTTGTTGTTTTGGCTGTTTTCACGTGTGTGTAAATATCCTGCTATTTCTTACTGTTGAGATTTATTACGTGTAAATAGGCGCGCATCCAGAAGAGATTAAACATGTTGGGAGTCTTTTGCTAAAGCGTGTGTGTGTGATGTGTTTATTCCCCCTGTCCCAGGCTGCTCTTGAAGTTCCACCAGCTTCCTGCTTATCTGAAGTGCATGTCAAAATAAGAGCGCTGTGAGGTTTGGCACAGAGTGTGGGTTCTCCCCATTGCAAGGCACTCAACTGCTGGGGAAGGGCTGGTGTATATATCTTAAACTAAAAAGGTTGGAGGTGATGGGGGTTATAATGGTGGTCATGGGGATGATGAGGATGGAGACAATGATGATGGCGTTGATGATGATAATGATGAAGGTGGAGGTGGTGGGGATGATGTTGAGGAAGACGACGATGACGATGTTGTTGATGATGATGATGGAGACGAAGATGATGATGACGATGATGAAAACACGACAGCGTACCAGTTGGAAGAGCCCACTGGCAGCATGGTAGGGGGGTCCGTCTGTCACACATCTGGGTGGACTCTTCCGCTCGATTCTGAGAGGGATCGTAATGGCGATCCACAAGCCCTCCGGGGGGGACGCTAGGGGCCCTTCGATGTGGTGTTGAGCCCCCCATGGACGGGCCCTGGCTGGAACACCTCCCCGGGGTCAACACGTGGTCGGACAGTCACTCCTGATCATGGGGTCGGAGGTCAGCGTCTTGGTGAGGTCCAGGTGGTGGTGTTGATGGGTGGTGCACAGAGGGGGCGTGGTCTTCTGTCACCATGGTTACGTCACCTCTTATTGTGGGGAACCTTCTCCATCTCACTATCCACCTCTTTCTCACACACACACACACCATACACACACACACACACACCTCCTTAACTCCTCTCCCTCGACGGAGCCGACACATTTATTTTCTCTTGCTTCCCCCCTTTTTATTATTCACACTTACACACACACACAGACACACACACACACACCTCTTCATATTTCCACACACACACATACATTTCTTAACCTTTCCAAACACAAACACACACATACACACACACACACACACCTCTTCACACTTCCTCAAACACCCACACAGACACAAACACACCTCTTCAAACTTCCAAACACACTCATACACACACCTATTCACACACACACACACACACACACACAAACACCTCTTCACAAACACACACACACACCTCTTCACAAACACACACACATACACACACAAACACCTCCACCCACGTCCCCCCTACACACACACACACCTGTACCCTCCTCCACACACACACCTCTCCACCAGACATGAGGTAGTCTTTCTTCTTTCTCTCTATTTTTAAACAGTTCTTCTCACGCACCCTTTAATGTTCTGCTCTGTCGCCCGTCTCACTTTCTCCTGGAGTATTTTCTCTCTCTCTCTCTCTCTCTCTCTCTGTCTCTCTCTCTCTCTCTCTCTCTCTCTCTCTCTCGCCCTATCCTATCACACCTTTCCTCACTCCTCTTACCTCACTCTCTCTCCTATTCCTCTTCTCCTCCCTTGCCCCTCTCTCTTCACCACTCCCTCTAACTCTGTTTGTTGTACTGAGCTCTCTCTCCCCCCTCTTTTTATTTACCTCTCTCTCTCTCTCTCACACCTCACATTTCATCTGGAATTCCCTGCAGCTTCAATTCACATCCCGGCGGGAGGCAGAGTCTTGACAGCTGCACTCAGAGACGCACACACACACACACACGCACACACTTTCATCTGGTCTTCTGTCCGGCTGTGCATTAAAATATCCCAGGGTATGAGACAACAATCTCTCTCCTCATGCCGTTTCTGTTTATTCTCTCTCTCTCTCTCTCACTCTCTCTCTCTCTCTCTCTCTCTCTCTCTCTCTCTCTCTCTCTCTCTCTCTCTCTCTCTCTCTCTCTCTCTCTCTCTCCCCCTCCCAACGGTCCAACTTGACATTCCCTTCCACCAGCGCCTTCAACAACATCTCTCTCCTGATGCTCTCACCTACGCGATCGTCTCCTCAGAAAACAATAGAGACACAAAGAACTGATAGACAAGAAGATGGGGGCTGCTGTCTGTCCCGCATGGTGTGTGATGGCTCCCTTATCTTAACCCTTACCTCTGATATCATTACCCTTACCCCTTACCTTAACCTCTGATATCATTACCCTCACCTCTAATACCTTTACAATCTTGACTCTATTCTCTAATTTTATATCACTTTTATATCTTTACTGTACCTCATATTTCTTATCCCCTAACCTCTCATATCTTTAATATCTTTTGTCTAACCTCTCATATCTTTAATATCTTTAGTCTAACCTGTAATAGCTTTAATATCTTTAGTCTAACCTTTTATGTCTTTAACCTGACCTGTCATATCTCCACCTTAACACCTTAACTCTAACCAAACTGCCATTTTATCCTAAAATTATAATTTTTTTAAGCAGAAATCTGTGAGGTAAACCATCATAAATATACCTAGCATAACCTACGACTTTAGCATAACATCTTCTTACATTACACTAAATAATCTGCTTAAAATGTGGCCATCCTTGGGCGTCCTGCGTAGAATATGATTCTAGTTTCTCCTCCAACAACCATTCATGTCCTCTCTCTCCCACACGCACACATGCTGTATCTACTACATACAGACACGTACTGTATCTACTATAAACAGACACATTCTGTATCTACTATATACAGGCCAATACTGTATCTTCTTAATACAGGCACATTCTGTATCAATGACACCAGCGTCTGAGGGGAGTGTCCACTTGGAGGTCCCACTGGGAACGGAGAGGGTTTGACCTGCCCACCTCCTGGGCCATGCTGGTGTAGTCGTTGGGTGACTGCAGGTAGCGTGAACTGACTGGGATGATGGTGTAATTGTTTGGTGACTGTAGGTGGTGTAATTGTTTGGTGGCTGCAGGTGGTGCAGTTGTAGGAGGTGTATATGTTAAAGATGACGACCGCTGTCTCGGGTGAAACGGGTTCGTTGCCTGGCTGTTAATTCTGTCTTAAAGGTCTTTCCGGTGTCCACTCAACTCTGGTCTACACTCAACACAATCACCCCCCCCCCCCCTTCCTGATTCCCTCTCTCTCACTGGGTCTGGTGTGTTTGTTTGTTTGTGTGTGTGTGTGTGTGTGTGTGTGTGTGTGTGTGTGTGTGTGTGTGTGTGTGTGTGTGTGTGTGTGTGTGTGTGTGTGTGTGTGTGTTCATTTACATTTGGTTGCATAGCAGACAATTAGATCAAAAGCAATTTGCAGTGATGTTGGTGTGGTTATGTGGGGTTGGGTGTGTGTGTGCAAATTTGTCTGTGTGTGTGTGTGTGTGTGTGTGTGTGCATGGTGCGTGGTTCTGTGCGTGCATGGTGCGTGGTTTGTGTTGTCGTGTGCGTGCAAGTGGTTTGGGTTCTGTGTTTGAGTCCCTGTGTGGTGCATGATTCAGTGTGTGTGTGGGCTCATGGTGTGTGTTTCTGTGGGTGTGTGTGTGTGTGTGCACGGGATTTGCGTTCTGTGTGAGTGTCTGCTGGGTGCGTGGTTCTGTGTGTGTGTGTGTGTGTGTGTGTGTGTGTGTGTGTCTTTCAGTCCTCCCAGGGGTCCTCAGCGCTGACCCACCTGCTTTTTCACTTCTAAACGAGCTCTGGCAGACCCCCCTCCACGTCTAAAGGAGAGCGAGACCCACCAGGCTTCTCATGGAGGGCTTCCTGATGCCCTGAGATCCGGCTCTGGGAGCGGGACCCAGAGGGCTCGGAGGCGATCAGCCCCACCTGGTCTCCTCTCCTCCTGCCTTTCATCCTCGTCTGACCCTCAGCTCGGATCACTTCCCGAAGATAAAAGATGGATTCAATTGCAGACGGCAACCCTTTCTTTTCCAAGTCCGCCGTCTCAAGGAGCATTATGCCATGATAGATAAATAATAGATCAATCGATGCGCACCAGAGCTTGCTGAAGGACGCCCACCTCCCTCCCATCGAGAGAGAGGAAACCATAAATCACCCTGTGGTCTCAGGAGCAGGAGGTGTGATCAACCCTAGAGGAGGTGAGGAGATGTGTTCTCCTCTAGTGGAGGTGAGGAGGAGGAGGTGTGTTCTCCTCTAGAGGAGGTAAGGAGACGTGTTCTCCTCTAGAGGAGGTGAGGAGGAGGAGACGTGTTCTCCTCTAGAGGAGGTGAGGAGGTGTGTTCTCCTCTAGAGGAGGTGAGGAGGTGTGTTCTCCTCTAGAGGAGGTGAGGAGGAGGAGTAGTGTTCTCCTCTAGAGGAGGTGAGGAGGTGTGTTCTCCTCTAGAGGAGGTGAGGTGGAGGAGTTGTGTTCTCCTCTAGAGGAGGTGAGGAGGAGGAGACGTGTTCTCCTCTAGAGGAGGTGAGGAGACGTGTTCTCCTCTAGAGGAGGTGAGGAGGAGGAGACGTGTTCTCCTCTAGAGGAGGTAAGGAGACGTGTTCTCCTCTAGAGGAGGTGAGGAGGAGGAGTAGTGTTCTCCTCTAGAGGAGGTGAGGAGGAGATTTGAGCGCGAACAGTCAAATCACTGTGATGTTTAATGCTATCAAAGCAATTGGCACAGGCAGAGGCAACAAGGCTCATCCTAGCCCAGGAGGACCAGGGAAGATGAGTGAACAGTGAGAGGATGGCCACACAGCTCCCGAACACAGTCAGTTTATTTTAGCATTCAACCACAGAGACTCAGAGAGAGTTTGGATCCAGGTCATTACGGAGCAGGCGGAGGTCAGGGGGCACCTTGATCTAGGACACCTACATCTAGACTGCAGACTTTTGGGGATTGAACCAGGTACCTTTTGTCCCCCTAGCACTATCACTACCTCCAGCCTGGAATCTTTATAGTCCAGGCTGGGGTTGTGTTAGAGGGAAATTATTCCGAGCTCGTCTCTGACTGTGTCCTCTCCCTCCGCCTTCATGTCATTGTGGAACACGGATAAAAGGGCGAGGAGCTAAGCCGCGATGTGGCAGTGAAGACGCACGCGCACGGCTTCCTGTCGGCAAATGGTTCGCCCTCGCCGGGGGGGGTCGAGGGGTCAAGGGTCAAGGTTCAGGCGGGTGTGGAGAGGCGATACGTGTCAGCTGGATTAACGTCGGCCGGTTGAGCGGGCCCTCCGCTCAGAACCGACCGCTCGGAAGCAGACAGCCGAGTAGCGAGCTAAACGTCGGGACCGGGCGAGAGAACGAGGGGTCAGCAGAGGTCACGGTGATGTCATGCCACGCGTCAGGAAGCAGTATGATGGGAGAGAGAGAGAGAGAGAGATGAGAGAGGGAGAGAGAGACATGACAAAGAGGGGGAGGAGAGAGAGAGAGAGAGAGAGAGAGAGAGAGAGAGAGAGAGAGAGAGAGATGGGAGAGAGATGGGAGAGGGAGAGGGAGAGACATGACAAAGAGGGGGAGGAGAGAGAGAGAGAGAGAGAGAGAGAGAGAGAGAGAGAGGTGCCAGTGATAGCTGTCACGCTGTCACGATCGCTAGTCGTAAGGAACCGTTTTTAAGATATGAGTGGGTGCCTGGCAGGCTTTCATTTGTGTTTTAAATATGAAGTCCTGTCAAACGTAATTGTACATGGTTGGACCAAGTATATATATATATATATATTTATATATATATCATTTATGTTTGTTGTGGTGTTTTTTTGCGGCGTGTGAGACATATTTGTATGTATTTATATTTATGAATAAATGTTGATTGACAATGTTTAGATTAAACACTTGAATCATCCATTTTCCGTGATGATGATGGCAGTTGATCTGTGTGCGTGTTTGGTTTAAGACAGAGCTGTGATCCTCTGGGAGGTGATCACAGTACCGTGTGTTCAGTCAGGAGGAAGTTCACGAGTTAGCCACACACAGTCGGCCATCTTTTGTTTTGCCTTAGCAGAACTTGGGAGGGTCAAACGTGAGTGTCAAATGTGACCCGTCAAGCAAATGGATCAAATGTGCGAGTATTTAGCAACTCACTCTTGATCTGAAGGTAATCCCTTCGAAACTCTCTGGGATGTTGATTGTTCAATAACAACATACTGTAGATTTCTACTTCCAGATGCATTAGTGAGACCACCTCGGGCAGTGGTTTCACCCATCATTTATCTGGGGGGACACTCCCGCTTGTGATGTCAGAACTGGATTGTTTTTAAAACCATTAGGGGTGGCTTAATAGTGGCCTGTTCAAAACTGTCAATCACCTGGCTCAAAGCTCAATCCTTGTTCAAAGCTACCGCCCGTTTCACATCTAATCTAAAACCTGATTCACTTGTTTGGTTCGTACCGATTCTAGACTGCTGCTCTACACCTGATTACCACCCCGGTCACACCTGCTTTACATCACGTGGGTCATAATAACCACCCCACCGCATTCTACACAGGTACGAAGTCGGACCTGCGCTCGCCCCATCTGAATTGCCTCTTGCTCAAGGGCACTCGAGCAAGAGGCAATCCAACCCTCCAACGCACCAGGGGCGAGGTTTGAAAGCAAGAGTGTGTGTTCTTCGGGAAACATATTGCGCGAGAGATAAGGGGGAGAAGGAGAGGTAAAAGCGGAGAGGGATGAGAGAGGAGGAAAGAGGGAGATCTGTTCAGTAATTATAAGCCGTGACTCACTCGGAGGATCTATGAATACACATTCTGTTATCCCGCTCCAACACAATCGCCGCTGATTGAAGCTCGCCCAGATGGTTCTATAGAGCTCACGCAGCTCGCATCTGTTGCCGGGATTTTCCGACGCACTTTGTTTAGCTCGTGCCAGATGTGCAGGGCAGAGGGCCCGACTAGATCTGTGATTATTGCGTGCTCGGGCGAATGTGATTACACAACATGAAAGCTGAGGAAGGGGACTATTGAAGGCGGGCGGGTGGTTGTAAGCGCTGGAATTTAAACCCGCTACACAGTTATCCTGCGACCCGTTGTAGCTTCAACATGCTGCGACCGCTGAGTTCACGCTGAGTTCGCGACATGCTACGACCGCTACGTGTTACAACTGACACATGGCTAGCTCCCTACAGGGTCTGCCTGCTATATGGTTAGCCTGCTGTATGTTTCAACGGCAATATGGCTAGCTCCCTACAGGGTCTGGCTGCTACATGATTAGACTGCCACTGTATGTTTCAACTGCTGCATAGATAGCTAGCGACCATAACAACCGCTATGTCAGAAATGTGGGAGCGTATCTATGTTCCCCGGGTCCTATGTTCCCCGGGTCCTATGTTCCCCGCTTTGTATGTGACCGGGGAGCATAGGACCCTGTGAGCAAATCTTTTTTTCGTAGGATGGCAGGGGCAAGTACCGCCTTTTTCGCCTCTGATTCGCCTGTGATTGGTTAGAATGTCTCTCCTTCAATTGGTTATGGTTAGGGTTAGGTTTAGGGTTAACCCTCATCCAAACCCTAACCCTAACTTTAACCATAAACCTAAACCTGACCCTAACTCTTTGCACCCGGGGAACATAGGACCTGGGGAACATAGGGATGACCCCAGAAATGTTACACAGTTAGCCATCTACAGGTTTCACCATCAGGGCTATATACTACAACCGCTACAAGTAAAACCAGCTATCATACAACTGCTTAATGGTGTGGCTGGTCAACCCTGTATCACGCGATTTCGTGCTCATGCGCACAAACGTTAATCTGTGCGCATCGTGTCCCAGATCACGATTGTCCGACTTTTTTAGTGCTGCACAGAACGAAATGTAAACCAATGCTTTCTGAATGGGAGCGTTCTACGACAATTAACGTCGTTTTTGAGGAGGTCTGCTTACAAATCAGAAATGACAAACATATATGTATGACATATAAATAACTAGATAATAATATATACAGATATATAACTAGAGGGTGCACTGTACTATCTGCGCTCACCCCTTCTGAAGCTTCTCTCTCTCTCTCTCTCTCTCTCTCTCTGTCCCTCCCTTTCTCTCTTTCTCTCTCTCGTTTCGTTTTGTGGAGCACGTCAATTGTCGGAGAACGCTCCCATTCAGAATGCATTGGTTTACATTTCGTTCTGTGTAGCACTAAAAAAGTCGGACAATCGTGATCTGGGACACGATTCAATAGATTAATAACGTTTGTGCGCATGAGCACGAAATCGCGTGATACCGGGTTGGGCTGGTACATTTGCAGCAGGCTACATGTTAAGGCTGCTGAATAGTGATAATGACTTCTACATGCGATGGCTGCTACATGTCACATGTATGACTGCTACATTCTATGGGCGCTACGCGTCATGGCGACCACAAAGTTATCTACTCGAGTGTTACAACCGCTATGTTTTTTGACCGCTACATGTTGCGTTGGCTACATGGTTAGCCTGGGAAACGAACAGCCTAGCCCCTCAGACCACTATAAGATCATACATCACGCATACTAACCACCAACGGAGGTGTTAACTATCCTAATCAGGGCACCAGTGTGGGGTACGATCACCTGGACAGCGTTTATCCTGCATTATGGATTAGCTTGCCTTGGCAGTGATCATTAAGCTGCCGTGTGATGTTCTCACCTGCAGAACGCCGCCGCATACGCCAATCCCCATCATTTAACCTTAAATGAATAATGGGATGAAAGCAGAATTCCAGAGCCGTCGTGGGAGTTATTTTTCATTCAGTGTGCTCCCGGCCCATAATAGTCTGGATACAGCAGTGGGAATTTAAAATGTGCTCAGATTGTACAGCGGCACGGCAGCGACATGGAGAGAAGGCAGCAGCCTGGCTCACAGGCACCAGGGACCGGCCAGACAGAGGTGGAGGAGGGTGAGAGGTGGAGAGGTGGAGAGACATGGAGCGGGGTGGATGGAGAGATTCAGAGTGGAGGGGAGGTTCACATGGCAACAGGTGAGCAGAGGAGATGTAGGAAGGGGAGAGTTGGGGGGAGGCTGTGTGAGGGGAGAGGGGCAAATATGAAAGGAGGGGAGAGGGAAGACGAGGCGGGAAAGAGGGGAGAGTGGAGAGAGAGAGGGGAGAGAGAGGAGAGAGTTGAGGAGACAGACGAAGAGGGGGGAAGGGGGAGAGAGGCCGAGTGCAGAGCTGTTTTCTGTATCTCCTCAAGATTCACCTCATCCACATGCATCTTTCATAACGCACGTTCCCCTCTCTCTCTCTCTCTCTCTCTCTCTCTCTCTCTCTCTCTCTCTCTCTCTCTCTCTCTCTCTCTCTCTCTCTCTCTCTCTCTCGCTCATCTCCCCTCTCGCTCATCTCCCCTCTCTCCCTCTCTCTCTCTCCGTCTCCTCTCTTTCTCTTTCTCTCTCTCGTTTCCTCTCTCTCTTTCCCTTCTCTCTCTCTCTCTCTCTCTCTCTCTCTCTCTCTCTCTCTCTCTCTCTCTCTCTCTCTCTCTCTCTCTCTCTCTCTCTCGTCTCCTCTCTCTCTTTCCCTTCTCTCTCTCTCTCTCTCTCTCTCTCTCTCTCTCTCTCTCTCTCTCTCTCTCTCGTCTCCTCTCTCTCTCTCTCTCTCTCTCTCTCTCTCTCTCTCTCTCTCTCTCTCTCTCTTTCCCTTCTCTCTCTCTCTCTCTCTCTCTCTCTCTCTCTCTCTCTCTCTCTCTCTCTCTCTCTCTCTCTCTCTCTCTCTCTCTCTCCGTCTCCTCATTCCTCTCTCTCTGTTTTTCTCTCTCCTGTGGTCATCACCTTTTCAGTAATACATGCACGAACGCACTCACACGCACACTCACACTCAGACACTCAGACACTCACACAAACACACAACAAGCTCACACATGCTCGCACTCTGAAATGAGCAGTGAAAAACCTTCACTTTCCCCAATCCTCTCCTTAATGTGGAATGGTTTTCCACAGAGAGATACGCGAAGCTGGGAAATGAGAAGGAATGACTCTCTCTTCCAGACAGACCATAATATTAACCTTGGACCCGGTGCCTATGCACTCTGCTACGGAGGGGCTTTCATGCATTTTACATAGAAACTGATCTGGGCTGTTTGCATGCCGGTTTTAATGACGGTAGCTCACTTTCGAGCCCCGAGTTTGAATAACATTATTAAATATCCATATTAAAATATATGCAATATGTATAATATGTAATTTTATTTGTATTATTATTGGGGATTTCCATGTCGTTATTACACGTTTCTTTGAGACATCCCATGAAAACCCAGGAGGCAGAGAGCGTTAAAGATAAGGGTTCAGCCCTCATTGTTATCAACCAGAAATGCAACGCGCAAGGCTATTGTTTACGTGGTTCTGTTTTCAATTATTCCATCCATTCAAAGTCAAATTGTCCCATTCTTCCTTCAAGTCCCCCAGGTGAATACAGCCGGTATCCACGACGACCACCCATCCACATCGCCATCCCTGAGTACGTAACATCCAATATTATCCAAACACACACAATTGATCTCTTTAAATTGCTTTTATTTGTCCCATTCATTATGTGATGTTGAAATACCGCTGACGGGGGGAGTGTTTGCGGTAGAGTAGCGTTGTACCGCTGACTTCAGTGGATCGCGGTTTCCACCTGAACGCTTCGCCAGATCAGCACATTATAATGCGTTACCTGACGTAGGGGGAACCGAGGAACCAACCTCGCTGTTGTCCCCCTCCCTCCCCCCCATCCCCCCCCAGCGGTCACGGAAAACGCACACGGACCGTGACCGGCCCGTTGGTGTTCGGCTAATCTGTGAACGAGATTTCAGCCCCCGTATTGAGAGAGGCTAATTCGGTGCTGTGGTATTGAGTTTGGATGCGTTGGCGTGACGCGCGGTGCGTGATATTCCGCTCCGCCTCGCTGGACTGAAGGAGGCCGCGTCACCGGCGCCGCACGCCTGCTGTTTAGCCGTGGTCTGGCCGTCTGATGCCGCTACACACAAACACAAACACACACACAAATACACCCACACGCTTTTTATTGATTTGTTTTGTTCAGCACAAGATCTACGCTCGTTGTACCTGGGGTTTCAGTTGTGTTTAAATGAACGATAATTCATTTTTCAAGTCTTTGAAGTTCAGCGTTTATAGCTGTGGTGGTTGGATTGGCTGGCCGAATAGCTAAGTGCTACCGGCTAACCCTACTCCTACAGAACCCTGTGTTAAGACAACCCAGAGATGCTGAGGGATTCACGCACAGTTTGATGATGATGATGATGAGGATAGCTGATTCCGAGCTAGATGAGTCCTGCTCTCTCCTGTTTCGAGCTGACTGGATGGGGACGGATGGAGCCACCGTCCACTCACTGGTGCTCCAACCCCATCGTGGAGTAAACCTCTAACGACCCAAGAATTGCCAACATCACCTCTTTAAACACGCACGCACACACACATGCACAAATACACATTTACATTTACATTTAGCAGACACTTTTATCGTAAGCGACTTACAATAAGTACATTTGTCATAAGAAGTGCATCAATATATCGCTGTCGGTACAGAAAGGATGTTAATAGAACCAAGTGCACGTACAACAATCGCTAGGCTAACCAATTCCCGTGTTACAGCCATGATAGCAGCTACTGCAGTTGCTACACAGTTAAGTACTATAATACAATACAATACAATAAAACACAATACAGTGTACAATGGTGGCCAGAAGGGGGAGGGTGGCTATGCAGTGTCGAGGTGGACTCTGAACAGGTGAGTCTTAAGTCTTTTTCGGAAGATAGTCACACACACACACACACACACACACACACACACACACACACACACACACACACACACACACACACACACACACACACACACACACACACACACACACACACACACAACCTCTCCCCACACACACACACAGACACACACACACACAGACACACACACAAACACACAACCTCTCCCCACACACACACACACACACACACTGAAATAAGCAGTAGAAATACTCACTTTCCCACACATGCACGTATACCCAGTCCGTCTCAACAGTCCTCTACCCAGTCCGTCTCTCTGTGCTGCTGTCTCCTCTCCTCCAGCCTCTGATCAGGGCTTGGCCTGCTGCTCTCCTCTTCCCCAGCCCAGGAGCACTGACCCGGGGTCGGGTCAGCCTCTGCCCGCTAGAGGGGTCTGGGTGGTCTGAGCAGGCCTCTATTCTGCCCGACGGGCTGGAAGGTAGGCCTTCTCCAGCCTGCTACACAATATCATCAACACCCCCAGTTACACCACCCAAAAGCATGCCTCACTTGAAAACCACAACACAGCAATCGAAACCACACAACGTCGCCATCATCACCACCACACCCAAAGCCCCCCCCCCATCACCCAACCATAGTTCATCGCCCTCAAAGGACCAAACAACCCCACCTACAGTTCCATTGTGCACAGTCACAAAGCCCCAGCAGGACGGGAGGACATCACCCCCCCCACCTAGATCGACGAGGTGGGGCATTCTGCGCCTGATGGCTGCTCCATGCTCAAACCGCTCCTCAAACGGGGCCAATTGAGACCGTGGGGCCAAATAAGACTGCAGGGCCAATTTAGTGGCCAGTTAGTGGCCTCCACGGATGAGGTGCCCTTGAGCAAGGCACCTGAAACCCCCACCTGCTCCCCGGGCGCTGCATCCCGGCAGCCCACTGCTCCGGGAGTGCCGGTGTGCCCCCATGTGTGTGCCCCCCTGTGTGTGCCCCCCTGTGTGTGCCCCCCTGTGTGTGCCCCATGTGTGTGCCCCCCTGAGTGTGCCCCCATGTGTGTGCCCCATGTGTGTGCCCCATGTGTGTGCCCCCCTGTGTGTGCCCCCCTGTGTGTGCCCCCCTGTGTGTGCCCCATGTGTGTGCCCCATGTGTGTGCCCCATGTGTGTGCCCCATGTGTGTGGACCTCTGTGTGTGTATGTGTTCACCGGCTTCCCGGATTGGTCAAAAGCAGAGAAGAATTTCCCCCTAAAAAGGGATAAATAAAGGATAACTTAACTTAACTTAACTTAACTTAAGACCCTAGGGCAAATTAAGACTGTGGGGGTGATCTAGACCGCGGGCCAATAAAGACAGCGGGGCAAATTAAGACCCTGGGCCAATTAAGACCACACGGCCAATTAAGACCCTGGGTCAATTAAGACCACAGGGCCAATTAAGACCCTGGGCCAATTAAGAAAACATGCTTCGTTCAGTCCTCTCCTGCCTCCCCTCTACACCACGTCAGCCGTCGCTCTCCGTGAAATCCAGCAGCGCCTCCCAGTAATGCGTTGTTGACTGATTTAATATCTAACTTCATATCCCGGCCCGCCAAATTATAATTACCTTCTGTCACAACACGACGTGCCAGTGGCGGTCTGACGCGCGCTGACGTGCGACAGCGCGTGTTGACGTCCTCCTCGTCTCTTATTGGGGATCCGGTTTAATGCGGTCGTGGGGGGAAGGGGGGGGTGTCGGATGACTGCCTGTCTCTCGTCCATAGATCGTCTTTGATTATCTTCTGATTGATGACATCAAATGTCTTGATACGTTGCCGTCCCTCCCGACCAATGCGGAGAGAGAGCGCGGCTATTAATAGCCATGGAGTCGATCGTTCTGTGAGGGACATCAAGAGGAATCAAGAATAGAAATCGTGTTTTTAAACGGTCATGGAGAGGTCGGATCTGCATGTACACTGCGTGGGGGGAGGGGGGAGCAAAGTGTGTGTGTGTGTGTGGGGGGGGGGAGGGGGGGGGGGGGGGTGGCTGATCGATGGGCTGACCGGGCCTCTAACGATCACGCTGAGGTAACGACGGTGGCTCGGTGAGCACCGGCCTGTCTTCATAACTGATGCTCTGACATCAGCGGCAGCGGCGGCAGAGGGGGGAAGGGAGGGGGGGGGGGCGATCGATGCCTCCGCTCCTCCCGCCCGCTCGCACCTGTATCACTTCAGATTAACGAGCGGCGCGCGGATTTGTGCCGTTCGATTCCGATGATACTTCTTGCCCGTTGCTTATAATTGAGTGTGCGTTATTGACTTTATACACCGGTTATCTCTCTCTCTCCCTCTGAACCGTAGTCCCTCTCTCGCTCTCGCTCTCTCTCTCTCTCTCTTTCTGTCTTTGTCTAACCCACTCCCTCGGTATTGAATACACTCTCTCTGTCTCTCCTCCTTTCTCTCTCTCTCTCTCTCTCTCTCTCTCTCTCTCTCTCTCTCTCTCTCTCTCTCTCTCTCTCTCTCTCTCTCTCTTTCTCTCCCCCATCTCTCTCATGCACACGTTTCACTTACAGTATATACTTGCATAAACATCACAAACACACAAATAGTCTCACGATCAAAAACAGAAACAGACACACACTCACACACACCCGTGTCTCCCACCCATGGCTGATAACACGCGTGTCATTGTGCTGCGCTTGCCCCCCCTGCTGAGCCTGGGAGCGCAGAGAAGTGCAACCTTGAAATAATGTTGAAAGACCCCCACCCCCTGCTCCATAGACCCTGATGGCTGTGATGTATGTATGTGATCTATAGTTCATGGGCTGTTGCTGAAGGATTGGGGGGGGGGGGGGGGGGAGCTATGGGAGGAGGGTCTAAAAAGAGAAGGGAGCGACACTGATGTATTATGGAACAAAGCTAGTTGCTAATGCTATCGCGGTACTGTAGTAATGAGGGGTGTGTGTGTGTGTGTGTGTGTGTGTGCGGGTGTGCGTGTGCGTGTGCGTCTGTGTGTGTGTGTGTGTGAGAGAGAGAGAACGGGAGCCTTTGTTCAAAGTGCACATCCACGAAGTGCCAACTCGATTGTAAGTGCACTGTGCCCTGCGTCTCGACGGCCTAGGAGACTCTGAGATGAAGTGTTTGCACAGCAGCTACTGTAGATCGGATCTATCACACCTGTCAGGTGGACATGAGAGAGAGAGAGAGAGAGAGAGAGAGAGAGAGAGAGAGAGAGAGAGAGAGAGAGAGAGAGAGAGAGAGAGAGAGAGAGAGAGAGAGAGAGAGAGAGAGAGAGAGAGAGAGAGAGAGAGAGAGAGAGAGAGAGAGAGAGAGATTTGTGTGAGAATGAATGCACTGCGGTAATATGTTTTATTGCGTTATGAGCGGGTTGATATTATCGCTCACTGGAATTGCTTCTTCCAGCGTTGGAGAGGGGGCTGAAATGCTGTAGGTCACGCAGTAAATTAAACCCAGTCTGTCCGGCAGATACACTCCAACCACGCAGCCCGTGTTTGCCTTGTAACTCGTAAAAAATGCAGAGTGTGGAGGGGGTGTGGGGCGAACAATGGAGAGTCCCAACACACCTCTCAAACACACACAGACACACACACCCACACGTGCACACAGAAAGATATGCACACGCACAAGCACTCGCACACACATAGACACATAGACACACAGATACGTATGCACGCACGCACAAACACACACATGGAGACATTAATGCACCGGACACACACACACATACACCGACGCACACACACACAAAGACAAACACACACACACACACACACACACGCACAGGCAGACACACACGCGCAAACAAAACAAGTAGGTAATTAAAGGTGTAACTAATCTATCACCCTCGAACTCTT
This sequence comes from Gadus morhua, assembly GCF_902167405.1. Classification (NCBI taxonomy): domain Eukaryota; kingdom Metazoa; phylum Chordata; class Actinopteri; order Gadiformes; family Gadidae; genus Gadus; species Gadus morhua. Next base: position 21,567,351 of record NC_044048.1, on the reverse strand, counting down.
AAATGTTCTACCTAGTGATTAAATAATTGCATCCCTATTCATGAAGTCCCTTCTATTAATACCTGTCCACCTTTGGTTCAACACATGACTCCACTAACCATTCAGGACTCACACCTCGTAGAGGCCCCATCCCCACCTCTGGATTTAGACTGCATGTATTAAACACCTGTCTGTCTGTCTGTCTCCCCTTTTCCGTCTGTTAACGCCCAGAGTATACATCGAGTACCATATGTATTTGAATGAGATGAATACATGAGCTGTTTGAGGAGGGATCTGTTGGCGGGGGGAGGCTGTTTTGACGCCTTCCCTTTTAATTTATGGTTGTCATCGACGCCGTAAGGTTCCCTAAGCATGTGATCATAACAGGACATGCGACCGCTGTCCATAGACCAAAGACGGCCTTGAAGGCCGGGCTGACTGGAGGCAGGGTTGATTTGACAGGTTATCAACTCCCCGTCAAAAGGCTCTGGGTTCCTTCCCCAAGGTCCAAAGTCCACATTTCTTTCGATTCTGTGCCTAGATTATGTGTGTCTGAAATCAATTTTAGTCGCTTTTGATGAAATCTCAAATAAAATCTTTAGACGAAGTCTAAATGACGCAATGGTAAGGAATGGAAGTCGGTCAGGAGAGGAACAAAGCCGTCACTCGACTGCGCCGTCAAACACACTTCAACCACCGTCCGGTTTCGCTCCCGACCAACCGAACGCCTCTGAGCTGTGCGGCCTCGTTAACGGACGGAATGCCAAGGTTGTGATTGGGCAAGGTCTCGCAGAGCAGGATTAGCCGTTAGATGCAGCAGTCGCCCAGACACCCCTCTGGCCCCGTACACGTCCACTGAATAACTGATACTTTATTAGCACATTAGCCCCTCAGAAGATGGACCCATTAGACGATTATGTTACTCTGGTAAATGAGCTGCTGACTACAAAGATTTAGCCTTCAGATGCACATCAAAAGCAGAGAGATGCACCCAGCGAGGGCTGGGAGTCGACGTTTGCGGCGCGTTCACATGTGAATAGACGAGGGTACGATAAAAATGCATCAATGAGAAGAATAGATTAATCATGCGGAAACAAAAAAACTTGAAAAATAAAGTACAACATTTCTACTTCAAGGCCTCCTGCGGGATCTGAACGTTCACTTCGAAGCTCTCAGATGAGGTTCCATAACCAACTCCTCTTTTATTCCTCCACTTCTTCATCGCCGGAAATACATTTTGACGAACACCAAGTTCAGAAACAAACTCCTACTTAACACCTTTTAATATATCACTTCAAACGGAGGCCTGGGGAACTGTCAATCACTGGGAAGGTGAGCTGGAGGAACGGTGCTCTGTGCTGTAATTAACGTTGCAGGCTCCTCGGTGGCACCTCACCAATCACGGGCTGAATTCAAGTTAATACTTAAGCATCCCGCGCCTTCCTCCAGTCTACCACTCACTGTCCAAGTTGTCCAGAATCTCGGAGTACACCAACGAGAGTTATCCAGAGTTAGCGAGCTTCAAGCGAGCTAAGCTCCTCCCTCCTTCCATTCGTCTTACTCAGACTTGCTACGTCCGGCTTGCTACGTCAGGCTAGCTATGTCAGGATAGCTGTGTCAGTTTAGCTATATCAGCCTTGCTACATCAGAATAGTTCATTTGGGCAAACAAAGGCCTTGTCATCATGTGTATAGGTATTTCTAAAAGTATAGTATTTTCTCTGCATTTTGGCCTGGCGTCATATTTTCTTGTTGACTACAAACTAAGCGTTTGAACCAGGGAGGAGGTTTTCAAACCTTTCTTCTGTGTATTCCTACGGACAAGTGGAACTGAGGATTTGCAAAGCGATGACATCATGACCTGGGTTCACACATGGCAATCGTTGTTTCACGCTTTGAGGAACGGAAACCCACCAACGATGGCGGACAGCCTGTGTGTTTCCGTGGGGCTGGTGCTGTCAGGTCTAAGACAAATGTTTGCGTTGGCCCTCTCTCTCTCTCTCCCCCCCTTCCCTCTCTCCTATATCTGTCTCTCTCTCTTTCCCTCACTGTCTCTATCTCTCCCTCTCCCCCCTCCCCCCTCTCTCTCTCTCTCTCTCACTCTCGTCCGATCTCTCTCTCTCTCTCTCTCTCTCTCTCTCTTTCTCTCTCTCTCTCTCTCTCTCTCTCTCTCTCTCTCTCTCTCTCTCTCTCTCTCTCTCCCCCCCCCCTCTTTCTTTCTCAGGGGGAAGAGGGAAGCTCTCTTATTGTTCCTCAACGACCATATTGTGATGGATGAAGAGAGAACGACCCAACGGTATCCAGGTGAGGGGGGGCGGAGGGGGGGCGTCTGATTCATATCGGACCGAGACACACATTCATACACACATACACCAAAAATTCATACACGTGCATGCACGTACTTGTGTGTACGAAGACAGATCCTATTACGCATGAGAAGCAATACACACATCCAAATGCACCCCAACACACACCCACACACAACTCAATGGTCTGGGCCATATATTATAATATCGAGTTGCATTGTGGAATCATAGCACGCGTTTCTGGCTGTCTAGGGCTGCTGTTAGTTTTTCTAGAGGTTGCATCGATGGGCGGTTTTATTTCTTTTAATTATAGAAGGGCAAACTCTGCTCCTTTAACCAGTGTTGCACTTTAAGTACCACACACTATATGAACTGTTTCATGAACTGCAAAAGTCATTGTATTGTTACTTTTTATTCATGAGACATGAAATCAAATTTTATACTCATCCAAGAAACCTGAAAGAAATGGAACAGACGAGAGAGAGAGAGAGAGAGAGAGAGAGAGAGAGAGAGAGAGAGAGAGAACAACGGCGAGAGAGAGAGAGAGAGAGATGGGGTACAGAGGGGGAGGAGAGGGAGAAAGACAAATCAAAGGGAGACGGGCATATCAGAGGGGGAGATCAGAGAGAGATAAAAGACCGAATCCTATCTCCTATTCTTCTTCAAAACAGTAGAAGTCAGAGTTAATAAAGCAGCAGCCTCCGCCGTCAGAGATGAAGAGCAAGAGGCTGAGGAGAAAGAGGAGGATGGTGTATTTACCTCTGGGATTTCACCTCTGTTTACGAGAAGTTAAAGGGGTCCCTGCTGTACCTCAACATCCATTAAATCTCCCTGAAAAGAACCCCAGTACCGTTCCCCACCATCGGCCGTTGTGCGTCTCTGGCCAGCAAAGAACTACAGAGTTCTACCGAGGAAACAGAGTAGTTGTTTCAGAGCGAGACTTTGTCCCAAAACCCGCGTGTGAGGCGATTCCCTGATGTGAGAACATAACCCATCACAACGCTCTCCCTTTAACTAATGATTCAACTCACCCTGAAAACTCTCTCGTTAGGCTGGTTATTGATTAGCAGTTTGTTGTGATACATGAGACGCAAATCTTGCTCAACACGTACGATTTCTTCGAGAAGATGGTAGAGAGTGATTAGGCCATTAGGTTCTCAGTCCTCACAGCAAAGACGTTCGCTCTCTCTCTCTCCCCCCCCAACTTCCTGTCTGACTCTCTCTCTCGGTCATGAATAAGGCATCCAACACCCAGCCCGCCCGGAGGCCGTCGTCGTGGGTTACGACCGCTCTCCTCCAGATGTTTGAAACCAAACATCTGGGTGATGACCCTCTTCATCTCTCCCGCTGCGCCCTCTGGCTCATCGGTGACGGGTCGCGGAGGTCCATACGTGATCAGGGACGTCTGATTACCGTCACACACTCACGAGGTCAGCAGACAGAGCTGAAGTAGGGACTCTCGGTGACCTTTTGCAGGACTATGCTCAGAACCCCCCCCCAGGTCCATGAAGACCAGTCTCTCTCTCCGGTGTCCCTCCCCCCTACACCCCATCTTCTCTATTCTGTCTCTCTCGCCTTCTCCCCTTCTACTCTCTCTCTCTCTCTCCCCCCCCCCCTTTCTCTCCCTCTCCCTCTCTCTCCCTCTCACTCTCTCTCCCTCTCCCTCCCCTCTCTCTCTCCCCCCTCTTTCTATCTCTCTCTCTCCAGCTCTCTCCCTCCCCCCTTCTCTCTCTCTCTCTCTCTCTCTCTCTCTCTCTCTCTCTCTCTCTCTCTCTCTCTCTCTCTCTCTCTCTCTCTCTCTCTCTCTCTCTATCTTACTCTCTCCCCCCCTCTCTTTCTCTCTCTCTCCCCCCCTTTCTCTCTCTCTCTCTCTCTCTCTCCCCCCCGTCTTTCTCTCTCTCTCTCTCCCCCCACTCTCTTTCTCTCTCGCTCTCTCTCTCTCTCCCCCCCCCGTCTTTCTCTCTCTCTCTCTCTCTCTCTCTCTCTCTCTCTCTCTCTCTCTCTCTCTCTCTCTCTCTGTCTCTCTCTCTCTCTCTCTCTCTCTCTCTCTCTCTCTCTCTCTCTCTCTCTCTCTCTCTCTCTCTCTCTCTCTCTCTCTCTCTCTCCCTCCCCCTCCCGGTCTTCAGCCTGGTCGTCATCGACCTGAGTTGGGGGCTCTGAACTTAGTCCGGCGACCCAAAGAGTTCTGGCGTTTGTGTCACCCTCAAGGTCTCCCTCCTCCTCAAAGTTGAACCCTTTGACGTTTAAACACAGACTTTAAAAGTGTTCGTCATGACGACTCACGCTCAGACCCTTGCTTCACCACATCGCGGGCGCCGCCCCCTTGCGTGGGGCGGGGCCATGTGGGGGCCCCGTTGCGGGGCCGCTATGGTGATCTTGTTCCTATGCAACCCTCCCGCCGCCGAAAGCGTGTCGCGATGCAGGGGACAGAGTTTGGAGAGAGAGGGAGAGGGAGAGGGAGAGAGAGAGAGAGAGAGAGAGAGAGAGAGAGAGAGAGAGAGGGAGAGGGGGGGGATTGGGGGGTCAGTGAATGAGCACAGATATATTAGGGGGTACAGCACCCCATACATCATACTGAAGCAGATACACACAATCTATCATTCTCCCTCCAGCCAGCACCCCGCCTTCGCCCCTCATCTCTCTCTCTCTCTATCCCCCCTACACCCCTATTTCTCTCTCTCTCTCCCCTTGACACCCAACTTTCTTTTTCTCGCTCCGTCCCCTTCTTTCCCTCTCTCTCTCTCTCTCTCTCTCTCTCTCTCTCTCTCTCTCTCTCTCTCTCTCTCTCTCTCTCTCTCTCTCTCTCTCTCTCTCCACCCCTCGCTCTCTCCATCTCGCCCCTGCACCCCACCCTCTCTCACATGCACGTGGGTGCAGACAGAGACACCCGGAGCGCGACCTAAATTGCAGGTTCTCCGTTTCCATGACGATTCATCACCACATGACACCCCTCCCCTGCTGTGAGGGTGGGGGTCGCGGAGACAGAGAAAACGCTGCGTGTGCTGGGTCGGGTGGGTGTGTGTGTGTGTGTGTGTGCTGGGTCGGGTGGGTGTGTGTGTGTGTGTGTGTGTGTGTGTGCTTGGTTGGGTGTGTGTGTGTGTGTGTGTGTGCTTGGTTGGGTGTGTGTGTGTGTGTGTGTGTGCTGGGTCAGGTGTGTCTGTGTGTGTGTGTGTGTGTGTGTGTTTGTCTGTACATGCGTGATGGGGTTTGTGTATCCAAACCCCAAACTTTTTTTGTGTGTATGTCTACATCCGTTTGTCTATGTGTGCGCCTGTGTGTCTGTGTATGTGTGTCTGTGTGCGCCTCTACGTGTTGTGTGTGTGTATGTGCCTCTTTGTCTGTATGTGTTTGTGTGTGTGTACGCCTGTATGTGTGTGTGTCTCTGTAGGTGTGTGTGTGTCTGGGTGTGTTAGGATGAGTTTGTGCTGAGGGGTCCATGTGAGCAGGTTCATCCTGGTGGGACAGGGCGTTCTCCTCAACCCTGAGACCTCCTCTCCTCACTTATCCTCTGCTCTCCTCCCTCCTGCTCTCCTCTCCTCCCATCCTCTCTCCTCTCTTCTCTCCTATTTTCTCCTCTCCTCTGTCCTCTCCTCTTCTGCTCTTCTCTCTTCTCTCTTCTCTCCTCTCCTCCCATCCTCTCTTTTCTCCCCTCCTCTCTTCTCCTCTTCTCTCCTCCTCTTCTCTGCTCTCTTCTCTCCTATCTCCTCTCTCCTCTCTCCTCTCTTCTCTCTCCTCTCTCCTCTCTCCTCTGTCCTCTCCTCCTCTCCTCCTCTTCTCTACGGTACCATATCTTTAGGGTCGGACCCTCCTCCACCTCGTCCCCCCTGGCCGCAGCAGGCTGATGTCAACTCGTTGTAATTTACTATTTGGTTGGGAAGTTCCTCAGATATCTCCAGCTGCTGTGAGCTTGATGAGGAAGATGACCTCGGTAAATAACACGCTCTGGTTGTTGTGCGCTGCTGATATGCTTCCACTAATAACGTCCAGGTGCTGTGCAGTTGGACTCCCCGCCAGGTCTTGGGTTCGATCCCCCATGTCTTTAGTCTACCTGTAGCTATCCTTGAACAAGTTGCCTAAACCCCTACACCTGCTCCTTAATGAGCTGCATCGGTATTCACTGGAAGTAGCTGGATTCAAAAGCTTAACAACAACTGAATAAGTCAATGGTAAACATAAATGGGGAAGACATCATCACCATTGAAATCTAACTTGAATTCATGTCGAATACTCCACAGCAGATGTCAATACTGAGTTCCTTCACAATCAGGGCCTAGATAAAACTATCTTTACTACAGAATCTCAGATTTATATCTTAGTTTTTCCACATAAGAGCATAATCAAACATAATCCATTTCGATTTCCTTTTTCAGAAATTTTTGAGCATGCACATTTCCGATCCTTTTACAACCGTTTCAAGGTCCGCTGATCATTGAAGATAGTTTAACTTCCCCCGTCAGACTTTTACTGCGCTGCCGCAGAAGCGGTATATCTCCCGGGTGTCTCCCTGCTCTCTCCTCCATCGAGCGGAGGAGAAGGCGAGGTCCACCTCGACCGCTTTCTCCCCCCCCCCCGCCTGGCGGAGAACTGGCGGCTCTTAATGAGCCCGGCACCCTGACACTAAAACACACCGCATCACTGGGCTTCCCGGGAGCGCAAATCCATACCACCCGCCACCCCTTTATATCACAACTCCTTTTTATACTTTACTACCACTGTAGGTTGTTATTTGGGGTTTTGGTGTTGGTGCTGGACTGGGGGTGGTGTTGGTGGTGGGGGGGGGGGGGGGGGGGGGGTAATTGGCCATGCTCTTGGGGTTCATTGTGGAGGTCTGTCTGTGTGTGAGACGGGTAGCTACTGTTCGGTGGAGCTCGGTGCTGCCGGTGCACCGGGAAGCGGTCAGGGAGACACCGTCTACCCGCCAGCTGTTTTCCCGCCAATCAACACCTGGATGAACGCGATTCAGAGGCACGCTCTGCTCCGCCGGGAGGAATGGTTTAATCCGAACTGAGGTGAGAGTCTGGAGGCGCGTAATTGGTCCCTCGGCGCGGAGGTTGTCGTCGATACTCGGCGGAAAAACCGGGGATCAAACCGAACTAAAGCGGGAGGAAGTTCCTGCTGCCGCTGTACGGCCGGGCGAGGATACCTCATGCACTGATTCTGTGGAGAAGCTATTCTCTGTCTAAGTGCTGTGATTAGCCCCACAGTGTGACCACTGGCCCTTAATTCAGCCGCTCACCCCCATCTAGACATGTTATGACAAAGGGGTTGAAGAACTGTAACCATGCCAAAATATAAGGAGCCTGTATGTCGAAGCCTCTACTGTTCGGACTGTAATCTACACCAACTTCTCAGACTGCTTGAACTAAGATAATTTACAGGACCTATAAACTGTGAGGGTGAGGTCAATACGGCCTTGTTAAAAGTGAGTAACCTGCCAAGCTTTGTTAAATCCCTCACAGATGCTTTTTACTAGGGCTCGCTGTGAAGCAGTCCCAGTAAATTAGCTTTATTTCTCCCCAGTATCGATCAGGTCAGAGTTGGAGCATTCTGCGCCACACTGGGAATCTGAGAAACGGTTTCGCCGTCGATTTAAAGTGGGAGGAAATTGCGCGGGATTTCTAATACAATATGGAAGGGGACAAAACCAAAGAGGTCAAAGTATTTCAAAGTACTTTCATATTTAATTGATTTAATACATGGTGTTTGAATCTATCTTTCCGAAGATATTTCAAATTGACCTTTAGAAAGTTGTTGTATTTTTCGTTGTATTTTCATCTAATGTACCTCTAAAAAATATGGTTTATTTTATATGTAGTTTCATCAAGTGTAGCTTACAAAATGTGAAGTTAATTAGTGGTATTTTTAGGTGACATTTATTTAAAAAGAGAGCAGTGTTGTTATCATATCTCTTCGAATATGTATTTCGAAATAAGCTAGCATTTCTTATCATATGTGAATGGAATATAAGTTTGAAAGAACCCAGTGTTGTGACACCGAGCACTCAGTGAGTGACTGTGGCCCAGATTCTGAAAGTAAAATGGAGGCCACGTTTATTTTCTACTTCTCTTCCAAGTTCGTATTTCTTTTGTCTTTAATTCAACCTCTAACTCTCAGGAAAAATGATTGAGATGTGATTTCTAGATTCTTCCTTTTGGTCTTTTCTTCTTTTGGCGAGACGCTCCTTTTCCCAGATGTCTCCCCCCTGGGGGAAGATATAGAGGAGGGAGAGAGAGGAGAGAAGGAGGGAAGCTGGAGAGAAGGGGAGGAGGGGGGAGGTGGCGAGAGAGTTGGGGGAGAGAGGAGAAGAGGAGGAGGAGGTGAGGAGGGGAGCTGGAGAGAGAGGAGGAGGAGGAGGAGGAGGAGAAGAGGAGGAGGAGGAGGAGGTGAGGAGGGGAGCTGGAGAGAGAGGAGGAAGGGGTGTTGAAAAGAGTAAGAGGAGGAGCAGGGGAGGAAGAGAAAGGAGAGGCGGGAGGGATGGAGAGGGGGAGATGGGAAGTGAGGAGGGGAGAGGGAGGGAGAGGGAGGGAGAGGAGGGGAGAGGGAGACGGGAGGAGACAATCAATTGGAGTGGTTTAATTGTTCTCTTCTCTTGCGTGTCTGCTACTCATGATTCATCAGCTCCTCTCTGCTCCTTAGGGAGGGACGGGGACGGGGACGGGGGGTGTCGGGGGAGGTAAGGGGGGGGGAGAAGGGGGAGGAGGAGGAGGGAGAGAAGGAGGGGTGAGGGATGGGGAAGAGGAGGGAGAGGAGGGGGGTTGAGCGATGGGGAAGAAGAGGAGGAGGAGGATGAGGAGGAGGGGGACTACCTATGAAAGGGGATGCTGTAAAACTGTGGTTGGGTGTGACGATCTGATAGAGTGAGTGTGCCTACATATGTGTGTTTCTGTGTGTGTTTGTGTGATATATCACTTCCAATATCTAGTGGTAGTGATGTCATATATAGATCACGTAGACGTCCCAAGGGGGAGGAAGGAGAGAGAAGGGAGAGATGATGGGAGAGGGAGAGGAAGAGGAAGGAGGGAGGATGGAGAGACGGCGTGGTGGTGCTGATGAAGAGGGCGGAGGGAGAGGAGTGGAGGAGGGGGCCGGTGGAGCAGACACGTCCCAGAGGTGGTGTCCTGTATGCTGGGGGGAGAGAGGGAGGATGGGGGAGGAGGGGGGAGGCCCTTTGGGACCCGAGGGCCCCAGGCTGGTGTCTGTGACCTTCTCCACAAGGCTCAAGGTCACTGTGTGTGTGTGTGTGTGAGTGTGTGAGTGTGTGTGAGTGTGTGAGTGTGAGAGAGTGTGACCGTGTAAATTACCAAACTTTCTAAAATGTGGACTTTTTAAAAACAGTGTAACAGAGCTGTGTGTGTGTGATAACAAATTAATGCTTGCGTAGTGTCTGGTTCTGTATTTTGCATGTTGTTTTTGCACATGTATTTATGTAAGACAGATATGGTGCATAGTCACATAAAAACGGTTGGTTAAGAACTCATTGAGCATGGGTAACTGTGTGTGTGTGTGTGTGTGTGTGTGTGTGTGTGTGTGTGTGTGTGTGTGTGTGTGTGTGTGTGTGTGTGTGTGTGTGTGTGTGTGTGTGTACTGTGTACGTGTGTGTGTGTGTGTGTGTGTACGTGTGTGTGTGTGTGTGTGTGTGTGTGTGTGTGTGTGTGTTTGTGTGTGTGTGCACCTGAGACTGGGTTTGTGTTTTTGTGCCTTGAAACTACTCCTTTATTCAGTGCAGTGCTGACCAAAACCCAGAGAATCACACATGCTTTGTTCGCACACAATGCAAAAAAACAGAACAATCCAATAGACGTAACATTTCCGAAAACAAAACTCGAGCCGCAAACAAAACTTTCCTACTAAATAACTACGTCGATGCATTGATTAACCATGACTGACAAGACGATGAGTGATTGGTGTTGGATTGATCAACAATGACTGACGATGATTGATTGGTGATGAATTGATTGGGATCCCAACAAACAGACTGCCCCGCTCCA
>NC_044048.1:21537900-21556979 GCF_902167405.1 Gadus morhua | reverse complement strand
ACTAGTCCTTATGTCCAAACCAACTAGTCCTGATGTTCAAACCATCTAGTCCTGATGTTCAAACCAACTAGTCCTGATGTTCAAACCATCTAGTCCTGATGCTCAAACCATCTAGTCCTGATGTTCAAACCATCTAGTCCTGATCTTCTCCAGTTCAAAGTATTCAGTGTGCAGAGGTTAAAGAAGCCGTCTCCAAAGACATGGAGCACTATGTATCCTTATACATGCCAGACGCTACCTTCTACCTAGGTGACCTTCACTGGGCTCTTCCTGACAAAGGACACAGGGTGATGGTGTTGAAAATCGGATTTATTCAAAGTGTTTATGATGATACGTGAGCCGGTGATCCGTGAGGCCTTGTAGGAGATCTCTCCCTGAGTGTGTGTGGTGACGGCTGGTTTGACCTGTTGTTGCACACTGGTAACTCAATGGGCAACAGGTGTGCAGCCTCACCCAGGCCCAGAGTCCAGTGAGACAGAAAATACACTACAGTTCTATCCAGTCGACGTCTATGCTAAGGAAATGAATACATGCCATGCACTCAGCAGGTAGACAAATGAAGGTGACTAGAAATCCATGTCTATATCCCAGTTTGCCCCGCCTCCACTTGGGGATTACAGGTATATTAAGTCAGGTGTACAAAATGTGCCCTCACAAACATCTCAACAATGAGAAAAGTTTGAAAGTTTGACAGCGTCCATTTTGTCCTGAGGAGGTTTATGCCGCTGAAGTTCTCTGCCATGTTGTCAGATAATTTGATACAAAACAATCATAGATTTTTCAGATGGGTTTTTATAATTGGTAACTGTGACGACTTATATTTTTTTATTTGATGGCTATTTTTTTTCTTTTGTGTGCGTGTGTCTAATATACCATTATTGATTTCGAACGGACAACTACTTAACAGATAATTGTTATTGATTGAGTCTAATCTTGAAATCATGCTTGGCGCAGCAATCATAAAACAGTTTACTTATTTATCACAATAAAATAATCATGAAGAAAGGAATCTATATTTTACGTTTTCAGGAATGAAGCGTGTTGCCTAGCGTTTATTAAACGCCGTGGCGCAGACCATAATGACCCACGTGACCGGCCCAGAAACACAAAGCAGCGAGGCAACGTAGATGCTGCTGTTGTTCTCAAACTGCCTGCAAACAAAGAACGCTTTCACAGATCAATGCAGAAACACAATCCCCGGCAGTGAGACGTTCTCTGCAACCTTTTCATCACTTCACTAGAGTAAGTTAAGTTCTGAGTAAGTTCTGAATGTTGCCAGAGAACTGACGAATTTAACACCTTGCATTTAAATGTTAGCCATCGCGATATGAATGCGAGGTGCGAACAAGGTCTCAGTTATAAAGTAGTAGTTACTTGTACATCTTTAAAGTAAGTTATAATGTGTCCTAAGTAAATCCGGTTGCACATTTCTTACGGGATAAAATATCTTTGTCATTGAGAAGTGGAATTGAACGAAATGACGATACACCGGCCAACTCATTTTTCGGCAGATTTCGCACCGCCGAGATTTAGCAGTCTGAATTCCACTTCCCGTCTCTGCGGAGACACGCTTGTCCCGGGCTAAGGGATTGGTCGTACCGCTCCCTGGCGACCGAAGACCATATTGTCACGGCGGGTCACGTGCGGGACGCGACTGCGACCGAGTAATCCCCTTCACAGACGAGCGGGCAGACGTGTATCTCGTCTGTCCAGACACCGGGCAGCGCTCCTTCTCTCCTCCTCCGCCTCGTGAACAAGTTATCTCCCAGAAACACGATCCCCCCCCCCCCACCCCCAGCCCCCATTATCCGGTGTGTGTGTGTGAAACCTTCATTAGTCTTGGGATGACCTTTGAGGAGGTTCCGGGACCTTGGCCGCAGGAACGCAGAGGAACGGCAGATCCTCTGACGGGGTAAGGAACAGCTTGGATCTGCGTGGTGAGAGCCAAACACTAGCCTCTAGGAAAACATCCTCATATTGATGTTTTGTTCATGGTAAATGGTAAATGGACTGCATTTATATGGCGCTTTTTCTAACCAGTGGCCACTCAAAGCGCTTTACAATATTGAGAGAGGGAGATGGAGATGGAAAGAGAGGGAGAGAGAGAGAAGATGAAAAGGGAGAAATGTCCGCAACCATCATAGACCAGATCAAACACGTTTCTGTCCTTCTTTGAGATCCACTGAAAAATATATGAAAACTAAATCAAACAGTATAACTCATTTTCTGTGTTTCATGAAGGCAGAAGATGTCGGTCCCGTGGGGGAAGCAGCCTGATGTGTTAATTCAACGCGACATTAGCACAACACTTTAGCCATCCCTGGGGGCCTTGTGAGCTAGCGGTTAGCTTGTAGATGTGGTGCGCTAGGGTTAGCTACACGGTGTTTCATCATAACTAGATGACCCTCCCCCCCATACACACACACGTACAGACCCACTGTGTGTGTGTGTGTGTGCACTCATGTGCACACACACAGAGGCACACCCACACAGGCACCCACGTGCACACATATAGGCATGCACACATGCAAGCACACACACACAAATGTGCACACATACAGGCCCACACACATGCGAGCACACAGAGACACACGCACGTGCACACACACACACACACATGCATACACCGGCACCCACACATGCGAGTAAACGCACACATTTGCACACACAAAGGCACGCACACAATGTGTCACAGCCTCTTGCCTTTTGACTTTTTATGTATTTTTCATGTGCGGCCGACAGAGAAAAACAGAGGAATTAAGAAGCAAATACTTGCCTCCCTCCAGTGAGCAGGGGGCTATTATTTTCAATGGAAATCCTAGAGCTAGACAGAATAAATCCACTTATAATAAACATTATTTGTACGGCACATTTAGGATTAGCAACAACACTCACCGTTCACAATAGACACAAACAGAGTGCTACAAATTCATTATTTAAATGCTGTTGAAGCCAAACATGTCTGCTAATATATCATATATTATAAATCCCATTTGGTGGATGCTGTCCTTGAAAGTGTTTTACTTAACCCTGAGTGCATGCGTACTAAGAAGCGGAATTAAACTCATGGTCCTGGCAGTGTTAATGCCTTGCTCTACCATTTGAGCTAGACAGGGAATAGAACCCCCAACCCTGGACACTGTTAGCTCCTCTGTGTCTATTGCTGCTAGTGTCAGTCTCTCTCTCTCTCTCTCTCTCTCTCTCTCTCTCTCTCTCTCTCTCTCTCTCTCTCTCTCTCTCTCTGTCTCTCTGTCTCTCTGTCTCTCTGTCTCTCTGTCTGTAATCTGTTGTTTTGGTCTTGGACACATGTAGATGCTGCTGAGATAGGGCTGGTGTGTGTGTGTGTGTGTGTGTGTGTGTGTCAAGAGGCTGTCCATCTAAACTTCATAATGAAACATTCAGATGCAGGGGCTGTGCTGGCAGCAGACTTAGGTTGGGAGGGAGGGAGGGAGGGAAGGAGAAAGAGAAGGAAAGGGAGGGACATGAGTCCAGGAGACTGTAGGGGTGTGTGTGTGTGTGTGTGTGTGTGTGTGTGTGTGTGTGTGTGTGTGTGTGTGTGTGCGTGGATGTAGGTGAGGGAGGGAGGGAGGGAGGGTGGGAGGGAGGGAGGGAGGGACGGACGAGTGAGTGGATCAATGAAGAGAGAGTATAGCGCTACAGTTAAAGGAGCGATGGAGAGATGTGAGTGAGAGGAGAGAGAGGGGAAGACGGGTGACGGGAGAGTGAGGCTGCGTGCACATATGCCTGTGCCTGCGTGTGTGCACGCACGTGCGTGCCGGTGTGCGCGTGCGTGCGTGTTGGAATCGTGTGCATTCGCAGCTTAAACAATGTGTGCCTCCATAAATCCTCGCTGCCGAATCGTCGGCGTAAAAGTTTTTAACATAAATGAATATTGACATTTCTCATTTGAGCGGAGATTAAAGCGAGGGCGTTAAGCGGCGCCGAGGTGAGGGTCCGGCCGGGCGACCGGCCGCTAAGTGGCCGCGCGGTCGCTCCAGATGATGAGTGACAGGCCTTACGGACCGCGGATCACGCCTGTAATAGGAAGCTCAGCCTTCAGCCGCAGTGATCCTCCATGTTCTCCGATGTCGGGAGGCTCGTCCGTCTCATCCGTCTCGGAGCGTCGGAACTTCCCCGAGATTCAAACTGAGATTTCTCCCGGTACTTCACTGGTCCCGGGGGAGCTGTCCTCCGTCACAGGAGCTCCGCTGAGGTGGAGAGGGCGGTGAAATAAAATATCGGATACATGGAAGATAGAAGAGCAGCAAGGCAAGATTTAATATAGAATATACTACTACCACTATACACTTTATTACTACTACTACTACTACTACTACAAATTCTACTAATATACTATTACTACTGCTACTACTCATACAAGCACCACTGCTACTGCTACTTCTGCAGCTAATATACTAGGTAGTGGCTATTCGTACGGCGCGCCGTAAAAATACTGCATTAGTCTATTTTCACGGCAGGTTATGGTTAGGGTTAGGGTTATTACTATAATTAATTACTATAATTACGGTCGGCCAGGTTAGGGTTAGGGTTAGGGTTAGCGCCGAGCAGACTGATAGGTCAAGTGCGGTCACGTGACAAGCTCGGTCGCCGTACGAATAGCCACTGCCAATATACTACCAATACTATTCAAATATTACTGCTACTAGTAGTAGTACAACTACAGCTCTACTACTACTTCTACTTCCATATTACTACTACTACTACTATACTAATACTACTGCTACTGCTGCTATTACTATTACTGCCCTACCAGTACCATTCTGATAATACCATTCTAAACCACTACTTCTACTACTACTACCATAATACTATTACTATGTTAGTAGTACTACTACTAACATAGTACTACTACTCTATTATTATTACATCTTCTACCATTTTACTACTACTACTACTACTACTATATAACCACTACTATTAGAAATATGAATGATTAGTGCTAGTGTAATACTAATACAATGCATAATTGTATTAGGGCGCGGCGCAGACCAGACAGCGGGCGGAGCAGCGGGCGGAGCTCTGAGCCCCTCCACCTCACTGCACCTCACCGTGTGTCAAGACACCGCAATTATAAAGCACTTCCTCTGCCCCCCCCCGGGATCAAGAGGGTCCGGAAAGGTCTGTGGCAGAAATGTCACCGCCACAACCGCGTGATCTTACACACGGTGCGAACGCCTGGTCTCCGCTAAGCCTCTCTCTGTCTGGCTCTCTCTCTCTCTCTCTGTCTCTCTCTCACCCTCTCTGTCTCTCTCTCTCTCTGTCTCTCTCTCTCTCTCTCTCTCCCTCTCTCCCTCTCACTCTCTCTCTCTCTCTCTCTCTCTCTCTCTCTCTCTCTCTCTCTCTCTCTCTCTGTCTCTGTCTCTGTCTCTGTCTCTCTCTGTCTCTCTCTCTCTCTCTCCACCTTTCTCTCTCGCCTGCAGGTGGGTGCTCAGATGAGTCGATGTGACACGCTGATAGGAGGACAGAGGACGGACAGCCCCAACAGCCAATCACGTCACCCCGAGAAGCTCCGGGCTTCACTGTGCAGGGACGGACACGTGCACTTTAACACAGAGACACTGCATGGCCGTACACTTTAACACCGCCTGGACATGCACGTGCACTTTAACACCGCCGGGACGGACACATGCACTTTAACAAGGCCTGGACGGACACGTGCACTTTAACACCGCCTGGACATACACGTGCACTTTAATATAGCGCCTAGACAGACACGTGCACTTCAACAGAGACACCACGTGTCCTGTGGGCTTTGGTCCTTCGTCCTATCATCACCATCATCATCATCATCCTCGACTCCACCTTCACCACCCTTATCAGCTCCTCCATCATTACCTCCACCAACAAACCATCTTCACCACCACCACCATGTTCCCCACCGTCACTACACCAATGCTGACGTTAAAGTAATCTGTTGCTCTACACCCCCGACCCCCATGTTGTCCCCCCACACAGCCGGGAGGGAGGAGCGCCCTCCACCAATCAGCGCCTGGAGCAGGGCGAGCAGCGGACCAATCACAGTAAGGCCACGAGCTGAGAGGCGAGAGGTGGGACCCATGTGTGTGTGTGTGTGTGTGTGTGTGTGTAAATGTCCTTTAGTCTGTGTCTGCCTGTGTATAAGTGTGCATGGACGAGAGTGCGCGTGCATCACCACGTGTGCGTGTGAATCAATGTGACGTTCGCCCGGACGAAGGCCGGGGGGGGGGGCGCCGCCCCCCTGCTGCCACGCCACGTTATGATCAGAGGCCCCTGCTCCGCGGCCGGCGACTTCACTGTAACCACGGCGACATCACCATGACCAGATGGTGACATCCCCTGAACCGCGGCGACGTCGCCTTAACCAGGTGGTGACATCACCATAACCACGACGACGTCGCCTTAACCAGGTGGTGACATCACCGTAACCACGATGATGTCGCCTTAACCAGGTGGTGACATCACCGTGACCACGACAACGTCGCCTTGACCAGGTGGTGACATCACCCCTAACTCGACGGTGACATCACCGAGACCAGACGGTGACATCGACCCTAACCAGACGGTGACATCACCGAGACCAACCAGCCAGCGTGACCTCGGCGCCGAAAGGTCACTGACGCCAGCCTGGCGCCATTTCCTCTGGTGAATTAATTAGTCCGGTCCGTCTCTTCTTCTGTGCCATCAGCGTGACGGGCTGGGTCGCGTCTCGCCTGGTAGAAAGGGTCGCTGGGTCACGGCCCACTGGGTGTCTGGTTCGCGGCCCACTGGGCTTCTGGGTCGAGGCTCGTCGGTTCTCGTTGGAGGGCGCTGACCGCCTTGGCGATGCTTGCCTTGTAGCGGGTGTAGGTTTGATTCCCTTCCCGCCCCTCTGCTGCATGTGGTTCCCTCTCTTCCTGTCCCTCCTCCTCCCCCCCCCGTCCACCACCTCTGTTCTCCTGGGTCTCTGGATGGATTTATGTCCCTTAGGTTCCAACATGGACGGAAAAATACAGTTTTCTAAATGTCCGTCCTCAAAACGTCGCCGAAGTATCCTCGTTCACAGTGTCTCATAACCGTCAGGCGGGCGGCAGACAAAGCTGAGCATTAGTCTCCATCTTCAGGAGGATCACAGAACTGTTTAGCCACACAGGTCAGGGGCCGAGGGCTTTCAGGACGGAGTGTTTGGGATCCAGGGGGGGAGAAGAAGGTGGGGGAGATGGCCCTGGGATGGGTGGGAGGGTGGGGGGTAGGTAAAGGGTGGAGGGATGGGTGGAGGCTGTGGTCGGGGCTTGATAGAGGTTGAGGGGGGACAGGCGGGATGGGGGAGGTAGAGGATGGGGCGAGGGGCCAGGTAGAGGGTGGAGGGGGGGCTGGGGGGCAGGTAGGGGGGGGCGTGGGGGGTAGTTAGAGGGTGGAAGAGGGGCTGGAGGGCAGGTAGTGGGTGGAGGGGGGGTGGGGGCCAGGTAGAAGGTGGAGGGGGGATGGAGGTTGAGCGAAGGGTGCAGGAATGGGTGGATGGTGGGGAGGAGGCGGGTGGGGGGGGCAGGTGGAGGGTGGAGGGTGGAGATGGGCGGAGGGTGAGGGGTGGGCTAGGTGGAGATGGGCGTGGTGCTAATAACGCTAGCTATCAAAATGCCGTTAGCTCTGGGCCGTCTCGGCCCGGGCGGAGTTGATTCATGCTTTATGTCCCCCCCGTCACCGTGGAGACGTTACTAACATCATAAAAGTGACACTGATTTAACGTCGCCATCGCCTGCTATACTCTTTAAGGTTTAACTTCCCTTCGCTTCTGGTCCCTCTCCTCCCTCTCTCCCCCCTCTTCCTCCCCCTTCTCGCCTGCTTCCTGGCAGGGGGAGAGAGAGACGGCGGGGGAGGGGGGGAGGGGGTGGTGGTACAGTGGTGGTGAGAGAGTGGGGTTGAATGAAGGTGAATGAGAGGAGAAAGAGAGAGAGAGAGAGAGAGAGAGAGAGAGAGAGAGAGAGAGAGAGAGAGAGGGCGAGAGAATGAGAACACAGGGACTTTGATTTGACCAATCTATTTGTCAAGAGACTCAATCAAGGCATAGTTACCTCTGATAGCCGTCATAAATAACTCTGTCACCTTTCTCAAGGTGAGGTGACTAATTATGTCATTTAGCAATGGAAAAGCCACGCGATGAATGGCCACAGGCTCCGAGGAACATCCTGGCCTTTACTACCCTGCTAATCAATGGCTTACGCTCCAATTAGGCCTTTAGAATTCCCCAAATACCGTTGGCTCGTTAATGGCTGAGCAGCTACTGGGACTACAGATACAGGTCGTTACGGCCCAGCGAGGGGCGTAGGGATTTTCCATCAGGGAAGTCGAAGAGGATCGAACCCAGAACCTTTGGGCACGGAGTCAGACCCCCAAGTTAGAGAACCCTGGGACTGGGTGTCTAGTGTTCAGTGAAAGTTGTAGGGTCCGTGCTCCATGAAGCCGTCTGACGTTTGTGATTTATCTTCTGGGGGCTTTTTGCCGTGAGAGAGCGTGTGGGTGGGGAGGGGGGGGTAACGGCCATGCTGGTGGGAACACAACAAACATTTAAATGGAGTCGTTGAGACGGCAACGCCTCACCCAGAGTGACTTAGAGGGGAGGCTGCGGCACAATCACAGCGCAGCACCCAAATTGGAGTCGCTACTAAAAAAAGTTTAAGTGCTACGCAACCTAGTTTGGAAACAGAACAACAACATGGAGAGAGTTTAGTCTGGAGAGGAGCGGGAATCAGAACAAGGTGAGGTGCTTTCTTTTGTATTTATTAATATCGCGTTTCAAACCATCTCCGTGCTCCACAACAGCAGCTTGTCTCTCCTACTAGAGAGATAATCCCAGAGTGTTCCTTGAAGAGTCGTGCTCTCCGCAGAACACCGCCGTGTCTGATGCTGTACTCTGGAGGTTGTCACCGCAGCCATGCTGCTGCGCGCCGATAGCCTGCTAACATGCAAACAGGTAAGCATGTTAGCATGTAGCGTGTTAGCATGTTAGCATGTAGCGTGTTAGCATGTTGGCGTGTTAGCGTATTAGCATGTTTAGCATGCTTATGGTGGACGATGAACAAGGCTTTCAGCCCCGGCCCCATCCTCCACCACCACAGGAGACCCCCCCCCCCCGTGTGGCTCGGATGAAGCTGTCCTGACAGGCCAGACAGCGGGGGGGGTGTCTGCGGACATTAATCCCTCCCGCCCCCCTGGGGCTCTATCATCCCCTCCCATCAGCCAGCGGAGCTGACGTCCTTCCCCTCTGAAAATGCCCCAGATCCATCGGCATGGAGATGCCCGTTTCCATGGGGACGCGACCGCATCCACCTCCGCCCCCTACTCCACCTCGCCGGTCAGGGGTTGGTGGAGACCATCTCATGCCTGTCGTACTATCTGTCTTCTCAGTTGCCCATTCCCCTTCTTCAGTCCATCACTCCTTTCCCTCATCTTCCATCTCCGGGGAGCTCCGGCGATCCGCGGGCCCAGCCTGGGCAGCCCGGCGTGGGCCGGCGTGGGCCGGCGCGGAGAGCCGAGCGCTCCCCTCTGCTCCGTTGCTCAGCGGAGGGTGAAATTAGTCCCTGGTGGTGGTGCTTCAGACAACTGGCCACTGGCGCCTGACTCCAGAGCACCTCCACCTCCATCACAACGACCACCACTTTATAATACCTCCACCTCCACCGCCACCACCAGCTTCACTGCCACACCAACTTCACCACCACCACCACTTTCACTACCAGCACCACCTTCACTACCACCACAACCCTTCACTACCACCACCACCTTCACTACCACCACCACCTTCACTACCACCACCACCTTCACTACCACCACCACCTTCACCACCACCACCACCTTCACTAGCACCACCACCTTCACTACCACCACCACCTTCACTACCACCACCACCTTCACTAGCACCACCACCTTCACTACCACCACCACCTTCACTACCACCACCACCTTCACTAGCACCACCACCTTCACTACCACCACCACCTTCACTAGCACCACCACCTTCACTACCACCACCACCTTCACTAGCACCACCACCTTCACTACCACCACCAACTTCACTAGCACCACCACCTTCACTACCACCACCACCTTCACTAGCACCACCACCTTCACTACCACCACCACCTTCACTACCACCACCACCTTCACTAGCACCACCACCTTCACTACCACCACCACCTTCACTACCACCACCACCACCACCTTCACTACCACCACCACCTTCACTACCAACACCACCTTCACTACCACCACCACCTTCACCACCACCACCACCTTCACTACCACCACCACCTTCACTAGCACCACCAACTTCACTACCACCACCACCTTCACTACCACCACCACCTTCACTACCACCACCACCTTCACTAGCACCACCACCTTCACTACCACCACCACCTTCACTAGCACCACCACCTTCACTACCACCACCACCTTCACTACCACCACCACCTTCACTAGCACCACCACCTTCACTACCACCACCACCTTCACTAGCACCACCACCTTCACTACCACCACCACCTTCACTACCACCACCACCTTCACCACCACCACCACCTTCACTACCACCACCACCTTCACTAGCACCACCAACTTCACTACCACCACCACCTTCACCACCACCACCTTCACTACCACCACCACCTTCACTACCACCACCAACTTCACTACCACCACCACCTTCACCACCACCACCACCTTCACTACCACCACCACCTTCACTACCACCACCAACTTCACTACCACCACTTTTCAAAACCTCCACCGTCACCACCACCAACTCCATCCCAACCACTTTCACTACCTCCACTTTATAATACCACCACCTCCAGCACCACCACCACCTTCACTACCACCATTTTATAATACCACCACCTCCATCACCACCATCACCTTGACTGCCACCACCTACAACTATCATCCTCTCCGTCTCCAACCCCAGCCCCACTACCATCTTCAGCAGCAACACCACCTCCATGAACACCACCACCAACTACACAGCCTCTTCCAAATCCACCTCCACTACCATCTCCGGCAGCACCACCACTATCACAACAACAACTACTACAAACACCACCTTTACCACCACACCACCATTAACACCTCCTCCACCACTACCACCACCATCACTGCCCCCTCCCCACAACATGAGGGATCCTGTTTGCCCATCTCCCCTGACCTCCCCCCTGTCTGTTAGACCCCCCTCGGGAGACAGCGGATGGAGCCCCCGCTGGGTGGAGCGGGACCACCATCTGAACACCCCCCCCCCGCCCCCACCCTGGAAGTCTGGGAGCTGTCATCAGGCGGGGTTAACAGTCTTCACCTCCTCGTCTGTGTGGAGGCTCGCAGCAGGTGTGTGTGCCGGTGTGTTTTACTGTGTGTGTGACCGTGTTGGTGCCCACTAAAGGGTGGGGAGGAGCTTACCCTGGCGGCTGTAAACCTGAGGATACAACGACCAGCCTTTACTCTCTTTTACTCATCTCTGTGGCTGCGTGTTCTTTATACGCCGGGACCATTTCAAAGACACTTTTCCATCAGCCTCTGCTTTTGATTGTATGGGCAGTCCCGGGATTGAAAACAGTTTTGCATCGGGAGTGTCATCATTATTTTAACGTGCTTCTTTGAATCAGCCTTTCAGTCTGAGCGGAGCGAGGCGGACACACATGACAGGGTCTCTGTGTTTCATGCCATCTATATGAAACACAGTTTGCTGCTGTGTTTAACAACATAGTGGAGTGACGCCAGGAGATTTTAATCATGGCATCGTTGTCCTAACGAGACTCCTGGAAATCCTTGTCCTGGAACCAGGAAGTCTGCTCCTGGAACCATGAGGTCTGGTCCTGGAACCAGGAGCAGGAGTTCCAGGAGTCTCATCAGGAAAACGATTATCCTCCTTTGTCTATGAGCAGAGTTTAGCCTGTCTCCCCTCTCTTTTAAATGGTCTTCATTTATAGAACGCCTTTCAAACCAGTGGGCACTCAAAACCCTTTACAATATTGGCTAACATTCACCCATTCAAACACACATTC
The DNA here is from genome assembly GCF_902167405.1 of Gadus morhua. Taxonomy (NCBI): domain Eukaryota; kingdom Metazoa; phylum Chordata; class Actinopteri; order Gadiformes; family Gadidae; genus Gadus; species Gadus morhua. The sequence goes on along the minus strand of NC_044048.1, from coordinate 21,544,953 downwards.
ACACACCGACGGCGATGAGAACCAGGCAAGGCGCCTGCCAGCTCGTAGGGAGCAATTAGGGTTAGCTATCTTGCTCAGGGACAGCTCAACACACGCTAGGAGGAGCCGGGTATCGAACTAGCAACCTTCCGGTTACCAGCCAACCCGCTCTACCTCCTGAGCCTATTGGTTCGACTCGCACTTGGCCATCTTTTATGCCCAAAGTCAGCCTGTCAGAGGGCTGCTCCTCATCACAAACTGAACCCGGAGCCTCAGAGGTGCCGGAGGTGCTGGCATTAAGAGTGTTTTTTAAAGAGGACATAAAAAATGGCCGAGTTTGAGTCACAGCGCTACCCCAGACGGAAAAGAGCAAGGGGAAAGGGGAGGCAGGCTAAACTGTGCTCTTAGCCAGAGGAGGATAATTACCCCGGGGTCGTGGAGGTGAGATGAGCCTCCCCGACTCAGGTCAGGGAGCGCAGAGAGGACGCAGGGGTTCGGAGGTTTGGGTGGCGAGACATTTCTCCAGCTCCTCCCGCCGATGGCGTTCAGCCGACTCCATTTTGGATCTAGCGGAGGATTCCTTTGAGGAACAAAAGATCAACGCGCCCCTCGGGAAGATGAATCTTTAATGCGCCTTGAGTTAATTTACTGTCTGACTTGCTGCGGCTGTACTTGGTCTTAACATCCGGGGGTTCAAAGGCAGCCGCCGTGGTGAGAGGTGAATATTTAAACGCCTACTCAATACTTTATCCCTCTTGTCTACCTTTATCGGCCTATCAGACTCTCCCTGGGACGAGTCTTTCAGCTTTTACGCTCTGCCTCGGAAGACAAAAATAATTGTTCAAATTACAAAAATAATAAAAGTAGCCTTAACTTTTCCTCTTCACTATTCGTCAGTGCATCGCGGACAGACAGTGCAGGTGGCGCTCTGGCTCTCAGCGCCTGGCTGATCTCAGGGTGGGCGGTGTGGGCGGCACCAGGGCAGTATTACACACTCTGTCCTGATTCACAAAAGCTCTCACGACCGAGACGTTCTCTGTTCAGAGAAGGTTCCCTTCAAAATGTCAAACCCCTTCCCTCAGACCCCAAAGGACATGGCGCCGCGGGAAATACTGGCGGTAAACACGACGGCCGGCAGCGGGGGGAGAAGGTCTGTCTGACGTCTGTCTGTTTGTCTGTTTGTCCGTCTGTCCGTCTGTCCGTCTGTCCGTCTGTCCGTCCGTCTGTCCGTCCGTCTGTCCGTCCGTCCGTCCGTCTGTCCGTCTGTCCGTCTGTCTGTCTGTCTGACCTCAGTCAGACTTTCTGTCTGTCCAACCTCAGTCTGTCTGTCTGTCTGTCCGACCTCAGTCTGTCTGTCCGACCTCAGTCTGTCAGTCCGTCCTCAGTCAGTCTGTCTGTCTGTCAGTATGTCTGTCTGACCTCAGTCAGTCAACGCAGAATCAATAGTATACATGTAAAATACTACTGGTGAAGAGTGTCAATGCCCAAAGTTGCCCTCAGGGTCGTCAACGGTTACCTATATGTGATTGGCTGCCCTGTGATACATTAACACCAACGATGATGTGAAAGTACCACATAGCAGATAAAACTGTGCTTCCATACATGCTAATGAACTATTGAACGTGTGAGAGCAGGTGTGAGCTCACTCTTTAGAAGTAGTTAAAGTTAAAGTTACTCGTGCCTTGCCATGAACTTGACTATGTTGTGTTGTTGCTGTTATTCCAAATCGAAGCTCTGTGCTATTATGGTGATTTTGAGGCATTCCGTTGTTTTCTTTGCTGACCAACAAAGCAGCGTTGTTAGCATTTTTTCGGCGCATTCATGTTTTAACTAGTGAAGCAATTTGTGGACTTGCTCGTATTCTAACAACCGCAGGACCTGTGTATTTTGGCTGACGCCTGGCTGGTTGTTTCCCCGGCTCCTGCTGACCTCAGCAGCACTCTCTCGCTCCGCTCGGGGAGCAACCACCAGTCCTCACTCTTAATTGGCTCCTCACTACGCCATGACAGGATGCTCGTCTCCGTCTCTCGCCGTCTCTCTCTCGCTCTCCTCCTCCTCTCGTCTCCGCGCCGCCGCGCCACGTCTCTCCGCGGCGCCGACCCGCGGGTCAACAGCCTTGTTGTCATAATTGCCGTCATCACAATCGCTATTACCTTAATTGCCCTTATCTGCTCGTTAGCAGCTCGTTAGCTAATTGAGACAGTGCTTCTTTTTTTTCCCCCCGCTGCTCCCGGAACGAGTGTTTCGCAAGACAAAAGGCGGCAGACCGTGATCAAGAGCAAACATCTGGTGGGGGGGCGGTGGGGGGGGGGGGGGGGTGACAGGAGGACAGAGTCGTGCGTACGACTCACTAACGACCGTCACCGCCGCAGCGCCCCCAATTATCTAACGATGAGAGCAGGGTGGGAGCACATGCATGTGCAAACTTTCAGCTTTGACTGAGGAACACAAGCATACGCATGACGCATGACGCACGCACACACGCACGCACACACGCACATTGAACCATGTGAAGGTCAGAAATTCACACGCATGTAAACTCCACCTTCTATGAAAGAGAGAGAGAGAGTGGGAGAGTAAGAGAGAAGAAGAGCGCGAGAGAGGGAGAGCGTGGGAGAGGGAAATAGAGCGAGATAGAAAGAGCGAGAGGGACAGATGGAGAGAGAGAGAGAGAGAGAGGGGGACTGAGAGAGACAGGGAGAAAGAGAGAGAGCGAGGGAGAGCCGAGAAAGCTTCTTTGAGGCGCTTCATGGTTCCTGCGCGGCCCTCTCCTCTCCCCCTCCCCTGGACCTCTCTCTCTCTCTCTCTCTGTGGCCCTCTGCGTCCGTTCTCCACTACTGCCTCTTCTCCTCTAATGGAGTGGTTTCCTGGAAACACAGGAAGTCGCCTCAGTGCGAGGGTGACTTCCACTCTCTCTCTCTCTCTCGCGCGCGCGTGCTTCCTCCGCTGCACTTTATCTCTCCTTCTCTTCGTATCTTCGACTCCCACCGCTCTCTCTTTAATTGTCTCTCTCCCCTGCTGTTTTTTCTGTCTCACCCTCCCTTTCCCTGACTCGCTAGCGCTCTCTCCCATACCTCCCTCTCCCTTCCTCTCTCTCCCACACCCACCCTCCCGCTCTCTCTCTCCATCTCTCTATTTGCCTTGCTCCATCCCTCCCCATCCCTGCCCCCCCTCTCTCTCTCTCTCTTTCTTTCTTTCTTTCTTTCTTTCTTTCTTTCTTTCTTTCTTTCTTTCTTTCTTTCTTTCTTTCTTTCTTTCTCTTTCTCTTTCTCTCTCGCTCTCCCCATCCCTCCCTCTCTTTCTCTCTCCCCCTCCCTCCTGCCCTCTCTCTCTCCCCCTCCCTCCCCCTCTCTCTCCCATCCCTCCCTCCATCTCTTAGTCTCTCTAAGTGTAAAGGAAGTGTATTGAGTCAGCCCAGCAGTAATAAGCCCCCCTGGGATCCCTCCAGGCGTAGCATTCGCCACCGGAGCCAAGGCTAGCGTAGCTGCTAGTGGCGCGGAGCTGCCTGTGTAATGTAAAGACGCCTGTTTCTGGGCTAGCTCCCGGCTAGCTCACCTGCCGGGCTAGCGGATCTGCTGGTTTTTTGTGCAGGTGGGGCTGCTGAGTGCACATGTTCTGAGTATTAATAAGAACAATGGTGCTGCTCCGTGAGCACGTGAGCGTGATTATAAAGGACAGAAGCGGCCCCGCTCGCGCCGCTCTGTGAAGTGGAGGAGCAGATAATCACCTTCCATTCACCGTTGTCTCTGATTAAAAATAATTGCCGTCGTCTTTTCGTACGAACGTATGCACATCGTCTGCATGGAAGAGATGGGAGAGAGGGAGGGGGAGAGGGAGAGAGAGGGAGAGGGAGAGAGAGAGAGGTTGAGGGAGAAGGAGGGAAAGAGGGAGGGAGAGAGATAGAGAGGGATGGAGAAATGGAGGGATGCCAGAGACAGATAGAGAGGGAGAGAGGGAGAGAGAGTAACTCTCTTCCGAGAGTTAAAGAGGGCGAGAGAGAGTGAGGGAAGTTTTGTGTAGGCCTTTCTAAGCTCTGTCGCCCCCCCCTGCCCCAGAGGTCCCCCCCGCCCCAGTGTCGTCCCACCCCCCCCCCCCCCCGAGGGTCACCCCCCTGCGGGGGACGCTCTCTGACACGTGTCTCCCAGACGTGATTGGAGGGGACTCGCTCTCCCTCTCCTCACCGCTCCGTCACTCCGTCTTTCATGCGGAATTTCAATTTTTCTCAGCCCTGACATCTTTTGACACTCACAGACACTCATGCACGCACGACGCGTGCACGTACTCGCACACTGAGGCACTCGGGACGCATGCACACACACGCACAGTCGTGCACGTACAACGCATGCACGCACTCAGGCACACCTCACGCACTCACGTACGCATGCACGCACTCACAACAGTCATGCACACATACGCTGTATAACCTCACATGTAACATCTAAACCTTGGAATCCGAACACACAAGTTCAGTCTCAGTTACTTTTACCACTCTCCCACGTTGGCATTTCAAGAGAAAACACACCCACACACATACACACACACACACACACACTGGCCTCACAGCTACAACCAACACCTCGGTGTCGCTGGTACACGCCCACACACACACACACACACACACACTGACACCCGCTTCCCCCTGACAAGATGTTGTGTACTGTAACGTACGTGGTCAGGAACACTCTGAACAAATTAGGATCAATTCACACAATTCACAGCTCTTGTGTGGTGTGTGAGCTGGGCTGAGAGAGGGCGGGAGATCTCAGCAAAGACACGTTCTCCTCCACAGCAGCGTAATTGGCTGAGTGCGTGGGCATGGATGTATTTCTGCATAGGCAACCGTCAAAGTATGCGTACGTCATTGTTTAGGTGCTGTTGGTGAAGCGTTTCCCGGTGTTATGGCAGCTGGTCAGAACCCAGTAGGACCGCACAGGAGGTCTTCATCCAAACCCTGGAGAGGGGCGGAGGACAGTGTCTCCGAAACACAGCATCTCTTCCCTGAGTCACTCTGTTGTTCTCACAGATCTGTGTGGCCGCTATTACATGTTCCCACTCCCTGTCTCTTACTATCACAAGTTCTCTTTTTCTCTGTCTTCTATGCAGTCTCTTTGTCTCTATCTCGCGCTCTCTCTCTCTCTCTCTCTCTCTCTTTCTCTCTCCCGCTCTATCTCTGTATCTCTCTCTCTCTCTCTCTCTCTCTCTCTCTCTCTCTCTTTCTCTCTCCCGCTCTATCTCTGTATCTCTCTCTCTCTCTGTATCCCTCTCTTTCTCTGTATCCCTCTCTCTAGCTGTGTCTCTATTTATCCATCACAAAATCCATCTCTATTACAAAATCTCTTCCGCCGACTTTAATACCAAATCTATTAATCTCCCTATCCCACTATCTAAGTCTTTCTCCCTCTCTATCTCTATCTACCATAAACTCTATATCTATGTCTCTCCCTCTCTATCTACCATAAACCCTATCTCTTGTCTCTCCCTCTCCATCTACCATAAACTCTCTTTGTCTCTCCCTCTCCATCTACCATAAACTCTCTTTGTCTCTCCCTGTCTTTCTGACATAAACTCTCTCCTTGTCTCTCCCTCTTTATCTACCATACACTCTAAATCTTTCTCTCCCTCTCTACCATAAACTATCTCTTTCTCCCTCTCTCTCTACCATCAACTCTATCTCTTCCTCTCTCTTCTGAAGTCTCTCATGCCGCATATCTTCCTCACCCTCACCAGTCACCTAGAACCCAGAGACCGGTCCTCCCCCCTCCCGGGCCAGGTTCTGCAGGTCCGTGGAGTGGATCGCGCTCCATTTCAACCTTCTGCATCAGGTCCAGAACAATGGAGCGCTGTGTCGCTCCGCGCTGTTGGGGTATTATTCGCTCCGCCGACCCGGCTTCTATCTTCCAATCAAGGGTTCAGTCTACCGGGCGGAGGATGAAATGGAAAGGGGTCAATTGTATTTGAAGGCAATTAAGGTTCTAAATTGCAAAGTCAAGAAGTTAAAAGCAAAGGTTTTACTTCCGTTTTTTTTCTTTTATTATTTTAAAGTCGCTTTGCTTCTTTTTATGACCTGTCGGTTTTGATTTGAGAAGAAATCCCGTATCTCAACTCACCACTCTTTTATATCTCCGTACACCTCTATGCTGATATTCTGATTAATTTCCGTCGTTATTGTGAATTTATTATTCAAAAAGTAGGCCAATGATTCAACTATATGTGCCCCCTAGTTCAACAACCCACACAAGCCTGCCCTCTAGTGGTCGGAAAGCATTGGATGCAGCTTTTAGTAGTATTCCGTGGAACCCTGCCTTCATTAGCGTCAGTCGAGCTACTTCAAATACCTGGCAGGGCTTGTAAATGGGCAGGGAACCGCCTGTATGGAAGAGAGAGGAAGGAGCTAAGGATCTAGAATATTCTATCACAGTTTATGTATATGAATCGTAGAACGTGCTGTTATTGATGAACTAAGCTGGGCCCCTAGTGGCTCCATAAACGTGGGTCCTATAAGAATGATCTATCTTCACTACGGTGTTTTGTACATGAGAACATGGGACTAAATCTGTGTGTGACCTACAGGCTCAGTAAAGACTCTGGCTCAGTACAGACTGCCTGACTCAGTACAGACTCACTGGAGAAGTTTACATAAGGGGAGGGAGAGGGTAGATGAAAAGGGAAGGGGGAGAGGAAGAGAGGGCCGGAGGGGAGAGGAGAAAGAGGAGGAGGAGGTTTGAGAGGAGAGAGAGGAGAGGCAGGGAGGGAGGTTGAGGAGTGGCAGTGGAGAGATGAGAGGAGCAGTTGAGGGGAGGGGGAGACAAGGAGGGGGGTAGGAGCGGAGGGGAGCCGGGAGCAAGAGCCCAGCAGATGAGAGCGGCGAGAGATGGGGAAGGAGTTGATGAGATGAGGGAGACAGATGTTTGAGCAGGGCAAGAGGAGAGGAGCACCGAGAGAGAGAGGGGAGAACCAGAGGGAGAGAGACATGAGAGCAGGGCAGGAAGAAACGACGAGGGCAGAGCTGAGTGGAGAGGAGCGGCGAAGAAGAGGCGAGGGGAGATCATTAATAGTCGGCCAGGAGATCCCGTC
>NC_044048.1:21517900-21535400 GCF_902167405.1 Gadus morhua | reverse complement strand
ATTGCACCTCATTATCCACAATATCAGTCCAGCCGCTGGCTACCTGAGGGTCTTTTCTTCCCCTCAGCTCCCCTGCTGGTGGCTTGAGGATACTGCAGGAGGCCAGTGGTGAGGAGGCTCCCAGACAGAAGGATCTGGGTTTGATTCCTCATGTCCACAGTCTAACACATTGTCTCGTAACTCCGACCTGCTCCTCAATGACCTGTCTCTGTACTGTCTAGCCCCTACCTGCTCCTTAATGACCTGTCTCTGTACTGTCTAGCCCCTACCTGCTCCTCAATGACCTGTCTCTGTACTGTCTAGCCCCTACCTGCTCCTCAATGACCTGTCTCTGTACTGTCTAACCCCTACCTGCTCCTTAATGACCTGTCTCTGTACTGTCTAACCCCTACCTGCTCCTTAATGACCTGTCTCTGTACTGTCTAACCCCTACCTGCTCCTTAATGACCTGTCTCTGTACTGTCTAACCCCTACCTGCTCCTTAATGACCTGTCTCTGTACAGTCTAACCCCTACCTGCTCCTTAATGACCTGTCTCTGTACTGTCTAACCCCTACCTGCTCCTTAATGACCTGTCTGTACTGTCTAACCCCTACCTGCTCCTTAATGACCTGTCTCTGTACAGTCTAACCCCTACCTGCTCCTTAATGACCCGTCTCTGTACTGTCCAACCCCTGCCTGCTCTTTAATGACCTGTCTGTACTGTCTAACCCCTACCTGCTACTTAATGAGGGGGGATAGAGAGTTTAAGGATCATGGATCATCTCTCCCCAGGTCCCTTGAGGATCAGACGTGATTAAACTTGTCGGCCAAGTGATTGAAAGTGGGGGCAGAAATTAAATCAGCCTTTTCAATTATCATCGCAAAATGATCTCCTGGAAAATCAATCTGTGTTTCTGCTCCCAAGTCTCTCTCTGCCAGTATTTTCTACTTTACATTTTCTTACTCCTCTGTCCTCTATTATAGTCTGGCTCTCTGGGCCAGTTGGGCTGGGGCCGAACTTTCTCTGTCGGGAGAGGGCGGGAGAGAAGGGGGGAGAGAGGGAGGAAGGGATATTGAGACAGGCAGAGAGGAGGGGGGGGGTGGGGGGAGAGAGGGAGGGAGGAAGAGGGGGAGAAGGGAGAGATAGGGAGAATATGTATGGCAGTTTGTTATTTTTTTTAAATGTCTTAACTGCTTTGGCAATGTTCTCCAAAAAAGAGTCTTGGAGAGGGAAAGAAAGAGGGGTTGGTAGAAAGAAGGAGGGAGTTAAAACAGAAAGAGGGAATTAAAACGGGAGTTAGAGAGAATGCAAGAGAGAGATAGTTTCAACTCTCTCTGTCCCTGTAGTAGTACAGGTAGCCATACTGCCCTCTACTGGTGTGTTGTCCCCATGGGGGGAGGGGGGGGGGAGAGAGAGAGAGAGAGAGAGAGAGAGAGAGAGAGAGAGAGAGAGAGAGAGAGAGAGAGAGAGAGAGAGAGAGAGAGAGAGAGAGAGAGAGAGAGAGAGAGAGAGAGAGTCTAGTGGATTAAATCTAGTGGACTATTCATTTCAAATCAAATAGGCTTTGTCAGTGTGTCAATATAAAATATATTACTACTATATGTCCACTAAATACAACGGTCTGTCCTTGTGTGTTTCACTGTTGAAAATGTTGAATGAGTCAATAACGCTGCTACTATGTAGCACTCTGTAGCATCACTCTGCACTAGAATCACTCTGCAATAAGTCACTCTGTGCTATGTAGTATCACTCTGATGTGTGTGTGTGTGTGTTGATTTGTGTTTGTGTGTGTATTCATGCGTGTGTTTGCGTGTGTGTGTCTCCCTCCTGTTTTTTCCTAGTGTGTGTGTGGCTAATAAGAGTGTGTTGGACTCTCGTCCACAGAGTGACTCCTTCCCCAAACCTCATAACCCACCCACCACCTCTCAGTACAGATTACCTTCATCAGTCCTCTCTCTCTCTCTCTCTCTCTCTCTCTCTCTCTCTCTCTCTCTCTCTCTCTCTCTCTCTCTCTCTCTCTCTCTCTCTCTCTCTCTCTCTCTCTCTCTCTCTCTCTCTCTCTCTCTCTCTCTCTCTCTCTCTCTCTCTCTCTCTCTCTCTCTCTCTCTCTCTCTCTCGTCTTCCTTCCTCAACCTCTTTCGCTCCCTCCATCTACCCTCTCTCTATATTTCTCCTTCTTTACTTCTTCTATTTCTATCTTTCCCTCCTTCCTTCATCCCTTCTCTCCGTTCTCTTTGAAAACAGATGGACACCTCTCTCTGCCACTCTCTCCCTCCCCCTTGCCCTTCCCCTCCATACCTCCTCTCCCCCCCTTTCCCTCTCCCCTCCCTCCCCCTCTCCCTTCCCTCTATCTGAAGGGTAATCACCCACAGTCTTTTATTCTGGTTCCTCCACTATCGGTCCGTTCATCTCTGACAGCCCCCCCTTCCTCAGAGTCATTAGGTCTCCTCTCTCTCTCTCTCTCTCTCTCTCTCTCTCTCTCTCTCTCTCTCTCTCTCTCTCTCTCTCTCTTCCTTTCCCTCGCCCTCGCCCTCACCCTTTCCCTCTCCATTTCTCTCTCTCTCTCTCTCCCCCCCCCCTCTCTCTCTTTCTCTCCCTCTCCCCCCCTCTCTCTCTTTCTCTCCCTCTCCATTTCTCTCTCTCCCCCCCCCCCTCTCTCTCTTTCTTTCCCTCTCCCTCTCCATTTCTCTCTCTCCCCCCCCTCTCTCTCTCTCTTCCCCCCTCTCTATCTCCCCCAAACTCTCCCTCTCCCTCTCTCTCTCCCTGGACGCTAAACAAAGCTAGTGGCGGCGCTGGTCTAATCACCCCAGAGAGAACAGAACAATGGCCGCCGACAGCAGGAGGAGAGCGGGGCAAAGCGGAGATGAAAAGTGATAGGAGGCTGACGCCGGGGCCAGACAGCCCGTCCTGCTCCACAGTTAGTGTTATTATTATTATAATTATTATTAATATTCATAAACCAAGAGAGCGCCGGTGACATTGCCAATCCCCAGCGGAGAGGCAGCATCGGCTCGCTGTTCTCCCCCTGAATACGTTTGGCTCGGATCCCATTAAAGCTCTTTGTCACGAGGGCAGAGAGGGCAACACGTCTTCAGTCGTCTGCACCTGTGGGCTGGTTGCACTGGTTGCACTGGTGAAGACACTGGGCCCTCTGGTGTATGGATTATGGATACCTAACTTCAGCCCCTCCTGCTTCTACGATGAGATTCTATTAGATTCAGCTGTATCCTCGTTGCAGTTATAAGTTACTACCTCTAACCCTGTCTTTTGTGTACCCCTGTATGGGGTCCTTGAGTGCCAAGAAAGGCGCATTCAACTTAAAAAAATGATAATTATAATTATAATTATTATTATTATAAGTCTGAAAAACGTCCCTTCTCATGGTGACAATGACCGTGACCTCTGACCTCTGAGTGTATTCACACCACACGCTGAAATACATTGAGACGTGTCTTCACAACCGCCGAAGAGAAGGAAGATATCTCTGGGTCCTCTACCTGGGACCTGAAGGGCCCAAGGAGGTCCCCAGGAGACGGTCCTCAGGAGGGTCTTCTAGGGGTCCCCTGAGGACCTGAAGGGTCTCCTGGGGGACGGCCCTCCGGCTGTAGGGCCCAAACTAAGCCCCTCCCAGCCGGAGGTCAATGGTGTGTGTGTGTGTGTGTGCGTTCAGAGCGTGGTGTCTGTGTTTGTTCAGAGTGTGGTGTCTGTGTGTGTGTTCAGCGCTAGGTGTGTGCGTGTGTTCAGAGCAAGGTGTGTGTGTGTGTGTGTGTGTGTGTGTTCAGAGCAAGGTGTGTGTGTGTGTGTGCGTGTGTGTTCAGAGCATGCTGTGTGTGTGTGTGTGTTCAGAGCAAGGTATGTGTGTGTGTTCAGAGCGTGCTGTGTGTGTGTGTGTGTGTGTTCAGAGCATGGTGTGTGTGTGTGTGTGTGTGTTCAGAGCATGGTGTGTGTGTGTGTGTGTTCCACCAAGCGCGAGCCTACGGGGTTGATTAGCCGCACGGCTCTAGGTTCCCCACTGGGGGCTTGTGGTACCAGTTGGGGCCAGTGGGGGCGGGGGGTCCTGTGGTACCAGTTGGGGCCAGTGGGGGACGGTGGGGCCCTGTGGGGCCCTGTGGGGCCCTGTGAGGCCCTGTGAGGCCCCGGCGCGCGATGGTTCTACCTTTCTGTGATTCTGCTAAAACTTTTCTGATTGGCTGCTGTATTTCTCTTCTTCGTTGGTACGGGGAGTGGTGGGGGCGGGGTGGTGAGTCTGTGCGTGTGCATGTGTACGTTTGAGCGTGTGCGCATGAGTGCGTGTAAGTGTGTGAGAGTAAGTGTGTGAGTGTCTGAGTGGTGGCAGAGTGCATGTGTGTGAGCAGTGGGAAAGGTCACGGTAATCACCATAAAGGGCAGAATAAAAATAATTAAAGGGAGAGTAATTGACCAGGAGTTGTTTAATGGCGTGTGTATGTGTGTGTGTTTGTGTGTGTGTTCACTGGTGTGTGTGTTTATGTTTGTTAATTGGTGTGTGTGTGTGTGTGTGTGTGTGCGTTTTTTAGTGGTGTGTGTGTGTGTGTGTGTGTGTGTGTGTCGGTAGGGGATGCCACTGGTTTGAAGAATGAGATACAACATGGCCGATATAGAAAGCAATTTTTTATCAATACTTTTCTGTAACACGCACCCCCACGCAAAGACGCACACACGCACACACACACACATACATAAGAGAGCGAGAGAGAGAGGGTTGGTTAATGACTGGGGTGAGTCTGTGTGATTGTATCAGCCTCTGATGGAGGGACAGGGAATCGAAAGGGCTTCTTGTAAAGACACATGACATCATTCCCTATTAGAGTGTAAAGGTTACAATTAAACAATCAAGCCTCCATGCTGATCCTGGGTCTATATATGGACCAATCAGAGACGAGGGGGAGGAGGGATGGGAGGAAAAGAGAGAGGGGGGGGGGAAGGGAGGGGGGCATTGGGAGAAAGAGAGAGGGGAGGAGAGAGAGAGAGAGAGAGAGAGAGAGAGAGAGAGAGAGAGAGAGAGAGGGGGGAAGAGATAGAGGGGGGAGAGAGAAAGTGAGGGGGGTAGAGAGAGGTGGGGGGACCCTAGTGACATCACAAGGTTGTGATAAGTCCCCCCAGATGTATGATGGATAGATCAGCACTCACCAGCCGATCCCTTGGACTATACCAACTAGTAGGGGGGTCTATCCATCATACGTTGGGCCGGACACCACCCCCTGTGATGTCACTGGAGGGTGTTCTTTGAAGTGGCTTGTCAGGGCCCCATCAACATCCCGGAAGGCGGGTAAACTAGGGGCCCTTTAAAACGACGACAACCACTGGACTCCGGGGGCTGCTGTCGCCATGACACCCCCTCCCTCTCATCCTCTCCATCCCCTCTGACTGTACCGGGATATCGCCGTGGGTTACCGGGGGACTGACAGGAAGCTGGCTCCACACAGTCTGGCGAACCGATGAGCGCTGGGCCCGGGGCGCGGGGGGGGGGGGGGGAGGGTGGTCGATAGCGCGTGGCGTTTAGTCAATTCCCAACAATGGGACGAGGCCAGCACCAAATGCCAGGGCAGCCGCGTGTTTAAGCTAATTGTCGGCTACTTTTTTCCAGTTGTACTTTGGGGGTCCAATTAAGTTCAGGTGCCCGTATAGGGGAGTTGGGGGAGGGGGGGGGGGCCGGATTGATTTCCACGAGATGAAAGATGGAGACAGCGAGGGAGGGAGTTGTCCTATATGTGGACCGGCGTATTGATTTCTAAAGTTAGAACTGTGTCCCTAGTTCCACCGCGGGGCACACTGGTTTTATTTCATTCATTTAATTCAGAGCACTCCGGTTTGACACTTCAAATGCTCGGGACGAATTTGTAGTCGAAAGGATTTGAACTGAAAGGTCGCCATTTGTGGTAATTGTCGCAGTCTGGTTTTGACAGGTTCTCTCTAGGTTTATGGATGGCCGAGGTTTCAGACCCGGGCTCTCTGGTTCTGCCTGATGCCTTCTGTCAGAGAGTTGGTCCTGCAGTCCAACGTGACTATGTTCTCTTTCACGTTGGCTCTGTTTCCACAAGGGGCGGGGGGGGGGGGGGGGGGGGGGGGGGTGCTGCAGCCTATCACTACGCTGGTTCCCCTATACGGGCACATTAACAGTGCCACAGAGGGACATGAGAGCAAGGCCGGTTTAAATGGTAAATGGACTGCATTTATATAGCGCTTATCTAACCATTGGCCACTCAAGGCGCTCTACAATAGGGCCTAACATTCACCCATTCATACACACATTCACACACCGACGGGCGACAGCCAGCTCGTCGGGAGCAGTGATGGTGAGGCGTCTTGCTCAGGGACACCTCAACACCAAGCGCCAACCCACACTACCTTCTGAGCCACATGCCGTCCCCCGTTTAGGAACAGAGCACACCTCTCGCACCAAGGCCAGTCTGAGAAAAGAAGCGTAGAACAACGGAGAAGAATATCTAAATAACCGATGGGTTCTTTACACAACCAAGCCCTAGATTAACGCTCCAGATGAACCACCCAGCGTGTGGAGCGGGAACGACCCATCCTAGATATAAAGACGTGGACAGCACCGGTGTCTAGGTCTGTCCCCAGGAACAGACTGGTTCTCCGCCCGCACAGGGTGTAGAGCGTCGTAGAGTCCCACTAACCGAAGCTCCACACCACAATGAATCATTCATAGTGAGGCGCCGGGGGGCTAACCAGCCATGTAAAGACCTTTCCTACACCCATCCATTCCAATATCACCCAGGATGTCACGTAGAGACAGAACAGCCCTGGCCCCGACTCACCCCAGATAGAATCCAGAATATTCAACGTGGTGTTTTTAGTTGAATGGTTATTCAACAGCAGAAAAATCCCATCCAATTCATCAATTTTGTCTGCTTAATTTGGCGCCTATTTTCCCCAGTAAATATGGACCTTAAATTGCTATTTGCAATGGAACTTGCTTCACTGGATCCAAAACAATGTTGCATAAATTACTGATATGCGCTCAGTATTTACTGATATGAATCCCAGTCCACTAGAAGCATTACCAGGAAACAATGCTTCCTCTATCCCAAAATATACATTTCGGAGATTGAAATCAACAGGATAGTTTCTCAGGAGGCAGGTAAGACAGCTACTCTCACAGAAAGCCAGATGTTCTGGAAAATAACAAAAACAATTTAAAAGCTAGCAAGAAATCAGGGGCTGCCTTCAGGTGCCTTCGGTCCGTGGAGTGATGCTCTCAGCAGATAACAAGATGTAAGACAGAGGAAGAAGGTTTCGGTGAAAGAGGCACTGATTGATTTCTGGCCACTAGATGGCAGTGGGGGCGACATGGTGAGAAGACAATGCATAACGATCTTGATAAAGGTCAGCATATCTACAAATACACTACACCACTTCAGTTTGAAACAATACAGAACAAAGAAGGAATTAGATTAGATCGTTACTACATTTTGTAAACCGACAAAGATTTCTGGGAAATGTGGTGAATGTAAAGCAGTGAATCCTGTATTGGCTGTTCTGTTATGTGTGTGAGCTGCTGTCCGTTTCCCTACCTCCACCTGGAGGCTGCTAGTGCTGCTCCTTCAGAGTTCTGACAAGTGAAACATGGCTTCACAGTTCTGCACATACACATGCGCGCACACAAACACACACACACACACACACACACACACACACACACACACACACACACACACAAACACCCCTCTCAGATGGAAGCCGTTATTGATCCATACAATCATGTAATTATCTCTATTGCCTCTAATGCGACCGACGTCCGCCTCTGAATGTGTTCACGGTGATCATCGTGAACGATGTTTAACTCGCCGCCGCGGAACAGTGCGCTAGGGCGTTATCCGGGGACACATCACCACTGTTACCTCCACCCACCACATCCACCCACTGCCTCCACCCACCGCCTCCACCCATAACCTCCACCCACCACATCCACCCACCACATCCACCCACTGCCTCCACCCACCGCCTCCACCCATAACCTCCATCCACCGCCTCCACCCACCACATCCACCCACTACCTCCACCCACCGCCTCCACCCCTACCATCACCTACCTATCCAATTGTGCTATTTGGATAGTGTGTGCGTGCGCACACACGCGCACGCATGCACATGCACACACACATCCCTTCATTTGTGTATTTGTTATTTGTTACTTGTACCTTTACTCCTGTTGGGGCCTCTTGGACCAGATCAACTTTGAAAATAAGAAACTGTCCTTAATTGTTTTATCCGAAAAAATAAAGGTTATATGTACTTGATTCTGCGCATGCTGCATGCCGCATGCCCATGCCCACAACATTGATCCCTGTGGCCCAGCAGGTCCTGGATCAGCAGGCCGCTGGCCTGATCCAGGATCAGCTGTCCGCCCGCAGCAGCAGAAGGCTGTCATTGAGGACGTCCTCCGTCGGGACGAGTCGTTTGCGACGAGTCCTGGGCGCGGTGCCGCCACCACTGCCTAGACTGGAAAACCAAACACGCTATTCTAATTAACATCCCCGGTGACCCGGAAACAAACATTTATTCCCCCCCCCCGTCTCGCGTGCACACTGCTGCATTTCTGACAATGTCCTTTGATGGCTGGTGATTTCCACTTCTTGTTTCCCCCCTCCCCCCCCCCACATCGCCCCTAATTTATGCATCAACTTCATGCATAATTAATTTTGAATCTAGCATTGTAGGAGAGGTGGAACAGCACATTATGCCGGGGGGCGAGGTGATTAAGGTCCTTCTCATGGGCGATGAATACCCCCAGAGCTCCGTGTCTCTCTGTGGTATTCCTCTCCCTCTCTCTCGCTCCCTCTCTCTCTTTCTCTCTCTCTCTTTCTCTCAGTGTCTCTGTCTCAGTGTCTCTGCCTCTCTCTCTCTCTCCATCTCTCTCCCTCTCACTCTCTCTCTCTCTCTTTCTCTCTCTCTCTTTCTCTCTGTTTCTGTCTCAGTGTATCTGCCTCTCTCTCTCTCTCTCTCTCTCTCTCTCTCTCTCTCTCTCTCTCTCTCTCTCTCTCTCTCTCTCTCTCTCTCTCTCTCTCTCTCTCTCTCCATCTCTCCCTCTCTCTCTCTTTCCAACACTCTCTCTCTCTCTCCATCTCTCCCTCTCTCTCTCTCCATCTCCCTCCCCCTCGTTCTCTCTCCCTCCCACATCTAAAAAGCTACGTTCCAAATCTCGCAGCTCATTGGTTGGGACCAGAGAATGAAGTGTCCCTTCGATTCCCTGTGTCTCCGACTCATCCTCTCCATCCTGTTTAGACCCAGGAGTTCCCAAAACCATACGGTTGTTTCTTAACAAAGCCTCACAGTGGTGCTGAATAACTTTCCTCTGGAGTTCCCCTCTGTGTATTTATGTGATAACATTCTGATTTAAACTTCTAGGTGCAATGGTTGGGATAAACTCAATGCTGCAGCTCCTTCACCGGCTCAGTGGAAGGGTGAAGGCCCTTCCACTCAGCCGGAAAGTGCTGTTTGGTCGTTTTTTTACGGGAACCACATGACTCCATGTGAAGAAAAATTGTAGACTGGACTTAAATTATAGCGATCAGGTTCCAACCCAGCAATTATCAAAGTTTCCCTTGGCTATATGTGTAATGAAGTGAGAGGTTTAACGGGGGGTGAAGACGGCTGGATAAGGGGCTATTTTTCAATCACAGCTCCCCCGGTCAGGCCCAGCGCTGGCCTCACTTCTGCTGGCCTCTCTTCTACTGGTCTCTCTTCTGCTGGTCTCTCTTATGCTGGTCTCTCTTCTGCGGGTCTCGCTTATGCTGGTCTCTCTTATGCCGGCGTCACTGCTGCTGGTCTCTCGGCCCGAGTGTAGCCCCATTGTGGCCTGCTGGTCTCTCTTCTGCTGGTCTCTCTTCGGCTGGTCTCTGGGCCCTAGTGTAGCTTGCTGTCCTCTCTTCTGCTGGTCTCTTTTATGCCGGCCTCTCTTCTGCTGGTCCCTCTGGGCCCCAGTGTAGCCCTATTGTAGCCTGCTGGCCTCTCTTCTGCTGGTCTCTCTTCTGCTGGCCTCTCCTCTGCTGGTCTCTAGGCCCCAGTGTGGCCCCAGTGTGGCCCCAGTGTAGCCCCAGTGGCTGTGATCCCTGAATGTACCGGTGCTGACGATAGGACGTGTCCCCACCAGGTTGGTACCCCAGATGCCCGCTGTAGCCTGGGGAGGCAACAAAGGCCTCCTGGATGAGCTTGGGCCTGGGGCCTGGGGTCTTGGGTCTGGGGTCTGGGGCCTGGGACCTGGGGTCTGGGGCCTGGGACCTGGGGTCTGGGGCCTGGGACCTGGGGCCTGGGACCTGGGGTCTGGGGCCTGGGACCTGGGGCCTGGGACCTGGGGTCTGGGGCCTGGGACCTGGGGTCTGGGGCCTGGGACCTGGGGTCTGGTCTGCAGGGCAAAAGAGGTTCCCGCTAGAGAGGAGGAGAAAAGGATGTCAGAGTCTGGGAAGTTTAAAGAGAGAGTGAAAAACACGATGAACAGCGAGAGGGAGTTTATGACCCTGCCTCGTACGATGTTTACCGAAACTCACAAGGCGTTCCAGAGAAACACACCAACCGTTTATCGCTGGGTTTTTGTTTGTGTAATCTGAGTTTTAGACTTGAGGCTGCACTGTGTCAGAGCTTTGTGTCACCGGGGAGCGATCTCATTACTTGTAGTTCCTACGTACCGCAGATCCGGAGCAAACCTCCAGAACGTGTGAGGTCTACAAACAGGGTCTCAGAACCTCTCGGCTTGCCCCAGCTTGGCTCCTGTTTCACGGCCCCACTTGGCTTTCATTCGTTCAGCTTCTTCTACTTTTCTCAGGTTACGTTTGTTTTACTCGACGTTCCTTTAATTCCTTTAGGATGTGACTCCTACGGATGCGAGGGCCGTGAAAAGCCTTTCCGTTTGAAGGGCACTGCATGCAGTACGCTCCTTGCTGAGACTAACAGAAGAAAGGAACGGCGTAGGAAGGCCGGAGCGGCCGAGTGGATATGGATTCAGGATTGATAGATACACCTGGAATGACATCACTTGTAATATCTCCGGTGTGCGAGTGGTCCCTGACAGCCGTTTAAGATGGATTGAGTGGGGTCAACCTCCATCAGGCGAAGGAGACCGCGCAAACGGGCACGGCGGCACTTTTCTCCCGGCAATATCCCGGGCTGAAGTGCTGACGGAGTCGGCCCCGGAGCTCCATTATCATCTTAATGAGGGCGCGCGCTGGACACAGGGCTTTGTGGGGCCGCCTGGTAATGTGCTGGCTCACAGCCGGCCGGGGGAGATAGGAGGGGGCAAAGAAAATACATTAAAAGCGCACATCCAAGCATGTTATTACCCCTTCTCCTATAGAACTATCCCCGCTAATACAGGTGTCGTAGGAGTCAGCAGACTGAGCCCGGCGGATAGGGAGATCAGCCCGGAGAGTAGCGGCGCTCGGACACATCACGTTAGCATTTAGCATTGCGCAGCGCATTAGCATTTAGCTTTGTGTGCAGCTTCGGCGTTTGGCATCGCGGGGGGCCGGCTGTCTCGTTTAGCATTACGTCGTGTGGCATTAGCATTAACCATTGCCCTCCATATCAGGACTTAACATCGAGTGTCGCGTTGAGGCTTAGCTTTTGGGCGGCGCATTAGCACTTAGCCCCACGCCCTAGCCACCATCAGGGGGCCGTTTGCAGCCATCCGCTAGTTTAACACAGCAGGCATTTGCGAGGTTTTGTTTGGCGAGATTACACGGGAAGGCAACCTCATTGAGTCTTTATTTACCACTCTGGGCGGGACAAGGCAGGCAGCGGAGGAGAGGAGAATGAAATGAGAAGAAGCAGCCAGAGTAAACGAAAACATGACCCCCGTGCGGGAACGAGGAGGAGGGATGACTGGGTGATAATTTGTATTTATATTGGTATTGATGCGTGTCCCGGGTGGCAGGACGCAATCACAATCACAGATGAAGTGGAACAGTTTGGGTTTACCTACCTACTTGAGAAATCCCATTTTTGTTTACTCTGGGATTTATCCTATGATCCCATCCTATCCTTATTATACTTTACTGTCCTTTAAAGGGTTCAGCGAATGCATTTGTTAATTTATTTATTCACCCCAAATGTGGACTAAATATAAAACGCATAAACACAAATAACATATATCACAGGTTGTCCTTCCAGGGACGGCTAATTGGTCTTTGGATGCTGCTCCGCATGGGGCGACCGTTCAGGTGCAGCGGAGCACTTTCTGTTGTTTCTAAACACATTTGAATCAGTTGTTTTTCCTCACGTTGGGCAAAGTGAATGAAATGAGCTCGGAGAATAATTCAGCGCGGGGAAGAGAGCGCAGCAACGCGCCGCTCGTAATTAGGAGGGAAAAAGCTCCAAATGTCACGCTAGCTTAGCGCTCTCCCTCTGCGTGTCGCGCAATCAGCCTTCTAATTCCCCCAAGCCCCCCAGGACAATTTTCTGCTATAGTGGCCCCATCATTACCCAGGAATTGCTTATGTTAATATGGCAGATTCAACAACCTCAGCAATTAAGCAATTAATCTGTTCAAACTGTATTGTTGTTGTGGCCGTTTGTGTTTTCTGTGTTAAAATATTTCAATTTGCCAGCTTTCCGCATCAGCAGAAAGACGGTGCTTAACTTTGACGTGATTTTGTAGGATTCCTAATTCTATCTGTTTATATATCTATCCATCTATCCATCTATCTATCCATCTATCCATCTATCCATGAATCCGTCCGTCCGTCCGTCCGTCCGTCCGTCCGGCCGTTTGTCCGTCCGTCTGTCTCTCTCTATTTTTTACTATTTATTTATTTGATTAAGACATTGCACATTAATCAACATGTCAGCCAGAGCATCAATATAAATATGCCGGAGTAAGCTTAGTTGCTAATTTACATACGTTGTCCTAAGGCAAGTCAAAAACATAAAAACAACATAGATAAAAAACACTTTTACACACAAAATAGGTCCCAATTCACATCAAAAGTCCATGTAGAAAAAGTCGAATGACCAAAGGTTACATATGAGAGCAGGTCTGGCTTGCTACTAACCACTGTTTAAGGGTATTTTTAAAGGGTTAGATGAGATGGTAAGATATTCCAGGACTGTGTTCCTCGGATGGACATCACCATTTGACCAAATTTGGTCTTGCGGCGTTGTAGTTCGTATTTCTATCCATCTATCTATCTATCCACTCCTCTATCTATCTATCTACTCATCTATATTTCTGTCTATCTACTCCTCCTATACATCTATACTCAGTGTATAGAAAAGGAGAGGCCCAGTCAAACAGGACAGAGTGGGGTGTTCAGCAGACAGAGGACATACGTACAGACGGACCGGACTAGACAGGTAGCAGATAGTGATCCAGATAGATGGCTCTGTCCGGGGGGCCAGGCTCAGGTCACGGTCTGTGTGCAGATGAGACGCCCATTAGGGTCTGCACATGATGGCTGCGTGCTTCACATGTAGCAGCCAGTGCGGGAGCAGCGCTGGATGGATGGATGCTCTCTCTCTCGCTCGCCTTCTCTCTCTCGCTCCTCGATTTCCCCTCCCCTCGGGTTACGATCTATTCAGCCCTTTCAATAGGCTTACATCACCCTCTCCAGGCCCGCACTTTATCTACCCCCTCATCTACACATGGTGCTGCGCACACCTTATGAATGTGTTTCTCCTTCTTCTGACCTCCTCCTCCTCCTCCTCCTCCTCCTCCTCCTCCTCCTCCTCCTCCTCCTCCTCCTCCTCCTCCTCCTGACCTGACTCCTCCTCCTCCTCTTGCCTCTGGTAGCCTCTTGACGTCTGTCAAGAGTTACTTCTCCCCAACTCCACCTTCCATTTCCTGTCTATTTTCATCTTGGTAACACACACACACACAGATACCCACACACACACACACACACACACAAACACACCTACACACACACAAATACACACACACACGCAAACTCACACACACAGACACTCCCTCACACACACACAAATACAAACACACAGACACGCAAACTCACAAAGAGACACTCACTCACTCACTCACACACACGCACACACACACACACTCATTCTCACACACACACACACACACACACATGCATGAATACATACATACATGTACACACACACACACTCAAATTCACACACACAGACGCTCACATACGCACACACACACACACAAACACGGACACAGACACTCACTCACTCACACACACACACACACACACACACACACACACACACACACACACACACACACAGACACTCATTCTCACACACACACACATGCATGAATACATACATACAAGTATTCACACACAGACGCGCACGCACGCATGCACACACGCACACACACACAAACACACACACTCACAACACGCAGGGGAGAAGTTGGGATTTGTTGCTGCGTCTCAACGCCACCACAATTATCGAACGCACTGCCTACGCCTGTCATCGCCAAGGTAACCGATTGATTACTATTGCACTCATTCCGAAGTGTTTTCTCTCTCGTTCTCTCTCTTCTGCTGTTTGTTTTGGTTATATTTTATCTCCCCATAGTCCCATAGTCCTTTTATCTCCTCTCGCTCTCTCTCACTGTATCTTTCTCTCCATCTTTCTCTATCTCCATCTCTCCCCTCCTCTCTCTCTATCTCTGCCTCTCTCTCTCCCACTCTCTCTCTCTCGCTCTCTCTCTCTCCCTCTCTCCCCCCTCCCCCTCTCTCTTTCTCCCTCTCCCCCCCTCCCTCTCTCTCTCTCTCATACTCCCTCTCTCCCCCCTCCCTCTCTCTCTCTCTCTTTCTCCCTCTCCCCCCCTCCCTCTCTCTCTCTGGCTCTCTCTCTCCCTCTCCCCCCTCCCTCTCTCTCTCTCTCTTTCTCCCTCTCTCCCCCCCCCCCCTCTCCCTCCTTTGTTCCTCCCCTGGCGTCCACACAGCGCTGGCGTGACATTAATGATCAATTTAACAGATATCTATTGAGCACCGCTCCTGGGAGATATTAGGTATCAGCAGCACCATCGATCCAGCCTCCATCATTCTCCAGTTTTACCGCAATTCCTCAGGACAAAGAGCCACTCTGGGCCCGTTATGGATGGCTTCCCCCCGCAGCCGATAAAACACTCGTGACATGTTTGGTTTAGCTACTGTGGCGACCAGAGAGTTCTTTAAGTTTATTTGTTACACGCGGGGCCACGACTGCACTTAGACGGCTCCCGGGCCGGGGAGCTGGGGTACAGTGAGCCAATCGCAGCGGGTTTCAGAGCGGGGGAGACGGAGAGCGTCTACGGAGAGAGGAGCATCAGCAGGGGACAGGAGGAAGGCCTGCCCTGGTTCTCGGAGCGGCTGTAGAGGCAGTGTGGGTGAGCAGGTCTCCCACCGCTGTCACACCTCTCCACTCTGCCCATGCCAGGGCTCTGATGCCTGGGGGGCTGTAAGCACTGACACAGAGCTGACCGTCATATAGAGATGGATCAGATCTTCTTTTCAACGACCTATGTCGTATTTGTTATTATTGTAATTCCCACATACCGCTTTCAGCAGGTATGCAGACCATCACTGTTACACCTACCACAGGTGAAAAGACACCTCTAGGTGGTTGCTATAGGGTTCTGGGTGGTCGCTAGGGGTTTCTAGATGGTTGCTATGCTGTGCAAGGTGGTTGCTAGGGTATTGTATGTGGTTGTAAGGGTGTCTTGGATGGTTTGTAGGTTGTCATAGAAGGTTGCTAGGGTTTTCTAGGCGGTTGCTATGGTGTTCTGAGTGGTTGCTATGATGTATTAGATGGTTGCTATGGTTATCTGGGTGTTTGCTATGATGTTCTAGATGGTTTCTATGGTTATCTAAGTGGTTGCTATGATGTATTAGATGGTTGAACCATTGATATGGTTATCTAGGTAGTTGCTATGGTTATCTGGTTGTTTGCTATGATGTTCTTGATGGTTGCTATGGTTATTTTAGTGGTTGCTATGATGTATTAGATGGTTGATATGGTTATCGAGGTGGTTGCTATGGTTATCTTGGTCGTTGCTATGATGTTCTGGATGGTTGCTATAGTTATCTAGGTGGTTGCTATGGTTATCTAGGTGGTTGCTACGATGGTCCATGTGTTGTTGGTTTTCTTGGTTTGAAAATCTGGTCATTTCGAAATGATAAATAGTATTCATAGTTTTGAGTCATTATACACGAGTTTGGATAGTTTGGTTGAAATTAAAGCTTGGCAAACATATTAAGTCTGGTGAGAGAAATTATATCTTAGGACCAAAGAACATGTTGGTTCTAAACTGATTAAAGGTTTCAATGTGTGTGTCTCTGGAGGATGTTCAAAGTAATGTCTGATAAAAGTATAAACAGTAGGGATGTCCGATATTGGCTTCTTTGCCGATATCCGATATGCGATATTGTCCAACTCTAAATTTTCGATACCGATATCAGCCGATACCGATGTCGATATTTGGGTTATTTTTCCTCAAACCTAATTTAGGTAACATTACATATCTCCTGTTGTGGAATCAACACAACATGCTTAATGTTATTGTGATGCCCCACTGGATGCATTCTTGAATGCAACAAGGCTTTCCAAATGTTAACATTGTCTGTGCAAAATAAGAAAAATACTTCAACTTAATTTAAGGGAAAAGTGCCATGTTTATTTTTTTAATGGTCTCAGACAACAGTTTGGATTACACTCTCCCTGAGATAATCTTGACAATGCCCACAACAAATAGGGCAAACTTGACTCCACAAATGATAAAACATTGTACCTGAACCACTATGTGCAACATAGCAGTATGTTTCTTTAACTAAAACTCAATAACCTTAATTGAATAAATGCACAAATATGAGTCAATTACAATGTGCACTGTACTGCACAATTTTGAAAACATTTATTTGAGCTATAAAAAAAAAAAAAAAAAAAAAAAAAAAAAATCGGTTTTAAGGCAAAAAAAATCCGATACCGATATTGACAGATATTACATTTTTATGCTAATATCGGGCCAATAATATCGGTGGGCCGATAATATCGGACATCTCTAATAAACAGCATTACTAAACTGCAGATCAATCAGAGAGGAGCTCATGGTCTGTACGCCTGGATGCTCTGAATACCGTAGGGAGCTTGATAGCTTGTGTTTTGTTCAAATACTTCAAAAGCACCAATAGTATAAAATTCATTCAGAATAAAATGAAAATATTAACTATGATGGATACTAGGGTTTTTAATCTGATAACTAAAATAGACAACAAAATAACGAAAAAATTAAACACATATCTAACAAATGAATAACACGACTAAACCAAGAGGAGACAGAACAAATAGATGACATAGGGGGACATCAATGATCACACATCAATTATCTAATACTAGACAAACAGATAGTAAGCATGAACAACACACCAGAAGATTTAATAAACACCGGAGAAAGTAACAGCTCCACCAATGAGCGGGTAAATGATCAACCAACAGAAGTGTCAGGAGATGGAGAGTAAATAAACAGCAAAGAGGAGCTTAGGTAAACAAGTAGAGCACAGAAGACACGCGCCGCGGTAGCATCAGGGAGC
>NC_044048.1:21462900-21515400 GCF_902167405.1 Gadus morhua | reverse complement strand
AGAGAGAGAGAGAGAGAGAGGGAGAGAGGGCGAGAGAGAGAGGGCGAGAGGTTGAGAGAGAGAGAGAGAGAGAGGGCGAGAGAGAGAGAGAGAGACCCAGAGAGAGGGAGAGAGAGAGAGAGAGAGAGACCCAGAGAGAGGGAGAGAGAGAGAGAGAGAGAGGGGGAGAGAACCTTAATCCTGGCGTTCCTCACCTAAGAGCTTAGCCGGTCTCCGACGGCAGCGCGTCTGTTCCGGGACGATGTCGTCTGGAGTGGATTTAGCTGACATCAGTCCCGCGTGGCGCCTCTGATCCCCCCCTCTCTACTCATCCCTGTCTCCCTTTATGTCCTCCTTATCCCCCCTGTACCTCACGGGTCCGTGTCTCCCTTTATGTCCTCCTTATCCCCCCCCCCTCCACCTCACCCCTGTCTCCCTTTTTCTGTTCTCCGCTCGACTTTGGATCTGCGGTCCTTTGTGCGGCTCGGGAGCGGACGGAGAGAGCTCCGGCTCATGACACACACAACCTCTCACCGTACTCCCCCTTTCCCCCCTTGCTCCCCTCCCCGGTCCTCCCCGCCTCCCCCCTTTCCTCCTCACCCCCCCCGCCTCCCCCCTTTCCTTCTCTTTCTCTTCTCCCGTCCTCTCCTGCTCCCCCCCCCCTCCCCCCCCCCCCCTTCTCCTCCACCCATCGTACCTCTCTCCCCCCCTGTCCTCCCCGTCTCCCCCCCTGCTCCTCCCCCTCTCCTCTCCTCCGTTGAGGTAATCCCCGGCCAGGGGACTCACTCCTGGGGCTGCTTGTTTACGCCCCCCCCCCCCCCCCCCGTCTTAATCCACCTCGTCTCCGTACCTGTCCAGCCACCGCGGCGCTGCTAAGCTACACCGTTAGCCGCGGCTCTTTAGCGACGTCTCTGTAGAAGCCCTCCTCTCTGGTGGCAGGCTTCCAGCTCGCGCCCACGGCATTAGCAGAAGGTGAACCGAGTGTGTTTACTCTCCTCGGTCCTCAGAAAGGAGAGATAATCTTATAAATGAGTTTGAGAACATTAGTCGTGGAGATGAAAGGAAGGAACCAACACCCACACACACACACACACACACACATACACACACACACACACACACACACACACACACACACACACACACACACACACACACACACACACACACACACACACACACACACACACACACACACACACACACACACACACAGAGGACCTTCACACGGTCGGGGCGTTAAGTTGGATCCAAGACGCCAGACATACAGACGTGACTCTGATGCTCGTTGTTTCCTCGAGGAAAGCCCAACGCATCATGTCAATGTTGTGTGTTCCTCTCGTGAGCTGCAGCAGATCGCTGGAGACGTTTTATTCATAAAGACCGCCTTCATTTCTGGTTGTTCAGCTATCCACATATTCATCGACACTTTGGGTTAACATTTTGAAATGATAATAATCTTCTGATTAATTATGAATCATGATTCGTAATTTGATGAATTACAGATAGAATTGTCTTCGCCCCCATTCAACACCTGCTGTGGTGGGGGATACTCCCTCTTATTCTGAACGGTGACGTCACTCTGTGGGGGGGCCCTGGCCCCCCGAGGAGCGATGCACGCCAGTGTCTGAAAGCTCAAATCGGAACACATTTCCCTTTCACAACTTTCTTCCCGAACTTCCTTCACTCCGCTCTCCGACTGAAGCCTGAACATCATCAAAGACAGCGCCGACAATAACCTCGTCACGGCGCGTTTCTCCCGCGCTATTTACGGCACCTGGATCGAGAGCGCGTGCACCGTGGCCCTGCGTGGGCGCGCAGCTGCCGCCGTTTGATTATTAGTTCTCGAGGGCGCACGGCACGCGCGCCCCACCAGTGCGTGGGTTCAGCCTCCAAACGAAGCACGTGGGAGTTCCGATTTTCAACTTAAGCAAACTGAGGTAATTTACATAAGTTTTTAATGTCAAATATTAGCAGGTCTAATTGGCTCCTGAAACAATGGCTCCTTATTATTTTCCAATTATCCCCGAGTGGCTGGGGAACTGTCTTCCGTTAATTACTTCATTAGGGTTTTTCAGCGTCCTACAAACACACTTTAGGATCAATCATTTGGTTCGTTCGTTAATTAAGATAGGCGATCATATTCACTCACATTCAAAACGCGGACAATTACAACCTCAGAGACGCGGCGGAATGCAAACTGATGTCAAGGCAACGACCGAGGAGGGGGGGCAGTGTCGCCAACTGTTTCTACATCTGGTCGGTCTGCTGCTCTTCTCCTTATAAACCAGTTAAAAAACAGTTATAAACCAGTTGCAAACATCTGCACTCGTGAGGGCAGCTTAATGAAAGTGATATCAGTGTTATTTCAGTGCATCAAAGATCAACCAGCTCGTTGGTTGTCAACACGTTTCAACGCGTAGGCATTTAAATACACTGCCATTATTATTAGCACAAAGGATTCAGCTTTCATCTTTTCATTTCTGTCTCGTTTTCACCACACGCTCCTCGGAGACACAGGACTGGGAACATAACAGGTGTTTACCGCTGAGCCGCCAGCAGGAGAGCGCCTCTAGATCGGAGCGACGGCGACACCCTCAGGACGACGGCGGTACTGCGTCACTATGAGTGGAGAAGGGCGACACCTTCAGGGCATTGCCGGTACTGCTGCACAATGAGTGGAGAAGGGCGACATCCTCAGGGCGGTGGCGGTACCGTTGCTCAACGATCGGAGAAACCAAAGGAGGTCTTAAAATAAACGCAGTGAACGCGGAGATGCGCTTATTCACATGAAATATCACATATCTCCATCTAATTAGATCTTGATCAAATATAAAGTAGCCCCCGGCAACACATTTTGAGTACCGGTGGGGCAGTGTTGTTCCTCATTAAAGCTATTTATTGACCCTCACCGAAACACATTCTAACTTTGGAAATATGAACAATTATAAGCAGACGATAGCATCAGGAACGTGCGTAGTCAAGTGTTTACTTAAAGCAGATTAATTAAGCGATTGCAGCTTCGTTAATAAGTTGTGATTAACAGCCCTACCTGCTGCCGGGGGGACGCCATTGCGTCGCTGTCTGTTGCTAGGCAACAGGGGCGTCGGTAGGACGTGAGTTGGACCTCAGCAGGGGGTCCGTTGTGTTCTGATAAACAAAGCTCTTTAACCTTATTCAAATTCAAAGTACTTTGTTGCTTTATTACTGAACATTTTTAATGTGCATCTCAAAAACTGTTGTTTACTTTTTGGATTAATTATGAATCATGATTCACAATTTGTTGAATTACAGATAGAGTTGTGAGTAATTAGTATTATTAATGAGTAGAGTCAGAATGCTTCACAACTGCTATCATTAAACACGATTTGACACGCTACAGTACCAGACTAGAGAAAACATTAGTATACTGGAATATTATATTTTCTTTGACACACACACACACACACACACACACACACACACACACACACACACACACACACACACACACACACACACACACACACACACCTCTCTCATTCTTTCACTTTCTCTATCTCTCACTCTGCCCTCTCTCTCACTCTGCCCTCTCTCTCGCTCTCTCTCTCTCTCTCTCTCTCTCTCTCTCTCTCTCTCTCTCTCTCTCTCTCTCTCTCTCTCTCTCTCTCTCTCTCACTCTGCCCTCTCTCTCGCTCTCTCTCTCTCTCTCTCTCTCTCTCTCTCTCTCTCTCTCTCTCTCTCTCTCTCTCTCTCTCTCTCTCTCTCTCTCTCTCTCTCTCTTTATCTCTCCTCTTTATCTCTCCCTCTCTCATTATCTCTCTCTCTCTCTCTCTGCCTCTCTCTCATTCTTTCACTTTCTCTCTCTCTCACTCTGCCGTCTCTCATTCTCTCTCTCTCTCTCTCTCTCTCTCTCTCTCTCTCTCTCTCTCTCTCTCTCTCTCTCTCTCTCTCTCTCTCTCTCTCTCTCTCTCTCTCTCTCTCTCTCTCTCCCCCCCATAAAGCAGGCGTGCCAAGTATTGTGAAGAAGAAGACCCTCTCCTTGAATGACTCCCACATGTTATCTCTGAGGGCTTTGAGGCCTGAAGCGACTGACAGATGAACCGTTCAGGGGCTGTTCCTGTAATCTCCGCACATCTTCAGATCCGGGCCACGCCCGGGCCTGGCCACGCCCACACCCACAGCTGGCGATGCCCACCTCGGGCATCACGTCCCCGGCCGCGCCCCCCCCCCCCCCCCCCCCCCCCCCCCCCCCCCCCCCCCCCCCCACCCACGGCCCCTCACCCACGTGTCCTGGCTGTGATAGGACCAAGCGGTGGTCTGTATCCCGCACGGCTCCTGAGTCACACTCTAGTTTTAGTGATCATCAGGAGCGTTCGCCTCACGTGAGCAGAACGCTCACGTGAAGGCGTTGGTCCCACCGCTCTCGCCGGTGTTCAGAGCGAAGGACAGAAGCACTGAACTGCTCGTTTCCCTCGTGTGAACCGAGCCACATGGAGGGCCGTCATGCACCGGTTGTCTCGGACTGACCTGGAAGCAGCTGGTTCGATTTGAGACGCTTCGCTGTCTAATCCACTCACTTTTCTTGGTTCCCTTTTAGTCCCTGCTTCCCCTGTGCCCATGAGCAAACAGCCTGATGGGTTCCCCTTCCGTGGTGATTAAGAGGTGTGGTGTTCCTCTGGTTGTGGGGTTAATACCCGACAGCGGGCGTCTGCCCGGAGCCCCAGGACGGAGTGGAGAGGAGCAGGCGGGGTGAGTTCATTAACAGGACGTGTCTCTCCCCTCACGGCTGCAGACGGCCATGTTCTTCATTAGCATAAAGCCCTTGTGCTCGCTGGCAGCAGGTTAGCCCAGATGCTGTAGGTTCTGGGTTCGATCCCCAGTGTCGGCAGGTCCTTATCAAGGTTCCCTAACCCCTCGCCCTTAATGACCCGCCTCTGTACTGTCTAACCCCTACCTGCTCCTTAATGACCTGTCTCTGTACTGTCTAACCCCTACCTGCCCCTTAATGACCTGTCTCTGTACTGTCTAACCCCTACCTGCTCCTTAATGACCGGTCTCTGTACTGTCTAACCCCTACCTGCTCCTTAATGACCTGTCTCTGTACAGTCTAACCCCTACCTGCTCCTTAATGACCTGTCTCTGTACTGTCTAACCCCTACCTGCTCCTTAATGACCTGTCTCTGTACTGTCTAACCCCTACCTGCCCCTTAATGACCTGTCTCTGTACTGTCTAACCCCTACCCCTTAATGACCCGTCTCTGTACTGTCTAACCCCTACCTGCTCCTTAATGACCGGTATCTGTACTGTCCAACCCCTTCCCTATTCCTTATTGACCTGTCTCTGTACTGTCTAACCCCTACCTGCTCCTTAATGACCGGTCTCTGTACTGTCCAACCCCTACCTGCCCCTTAATGACCTGTCTCTGTACTGTCTAACCCCTACCCCTTAATGACCCGTCTCTGTACTCTCTAACCCCTACCTGCTCCTTAATGACCTGTCTCTGTACTGTCTAACCCCTACCTGCTCCTTAATGACCTGTCTCTGTACTGTCTAACCCCTACCTGTTCCTTAATGACCTGTCTCTGTACTGTCTCACCCCTACCTGCTCCTTAATGACCTGTCTCTGTACTGTCTAACCCCTACCTGCTCCTTAATGACCTGTCTCTGTATTGTCCCCGTATACCTGCTCCTTAATGGTTTGAGTCTGGATTCACTTTAGTGTTTGATCAAAAGGATACATCAATACAAATGATCAATGTTAATCATCTGCTTTCATTCAAACGTCTTTCAAGTTGTTCATTTTGGCAGTAAAGGGAATTTAAATCCTCGCAACCAGCGTTTGCATCACATTATCTATTCAGCCACTGTTAAAAACACCTTGAATGATTAAAATAAACTGCAGTCTTTGCAACAAGACACATCTTGAGAGAAAGTAGTGCTCCCCCTATCGCCCATCAAATCCTGACTGACCAGTCCAAATATTCTGCCCTGTAATATCAAGTAAGACTTGTGAAATCAAACACTAGTGTCGTTGACAATATCATTTTATTTGTAACATTTGAATTTCCGTTGCAATTCCAAACCACCAGGTAGCCAACCGATCACTCATCCCGTTCAACGATCCAACTCACAAAGACAATAATCAATCTTTTCTGCCACGTGTATCCCCCATC
Organism: Gadus morhua; assembly: GCF_902167405.1. Classification (NCBI taxonomy): domain Eukaryota; kingdom Metazoa; phylum Chordata; class Actinopteri; order Gadiformes; family Gadidae; genus Gadus; species Gadus morhua. Next base: position 21,509,265 of record NC_044048.1, on the reverse strand, counting down.
CCTGTCCTGTAGACCCTCAGCATCCCTTGTACCAGAGGAGATTGTCTGTCGAGCTTTGATTGGTTCAAAACACCGCACCGCACGCATGCTGACAAATCCAATTTCCACGCACGAGCGACCCGCGGTCCACGGCCCTCCACGCAGCTCGTGTTTGCTCTATAAATATCTACACGTGCGCGGGGAGGCCGTGATGTATGGGCGGTGTCTGTAATTAAACATCTCCGCCTGCGGCTCCTTCATGTTAGCGGGAGATAAAGTTGTCGCGCGCCGTATTAAATGTCAGCGGCCCGGCGCGAGTCCGCGCGGTGCCCCCAGCACGCACGCGCCCAGTCAGCCGTGTAATGGCGCAGCCGCGACACAGGAACCAACAACGGGAGGCGCAGCTTCCTCCTCCCGAGGGGGGACTGACATCTGTCCTAACATCTGTCCGTATGGTGTTTTATAAAATCTGCGGAAGCAACACAGACCGCGAGCACGCCCGGGCGGACGTGCTCGCGGTCTGTGTTGCTTCTTTTTTATAAAAGATTTTATAAAACACTGTTTGATATCAACGTTGTATTAATGGGTTTATTTTAATAAGTGAGTGTTAAGGTGACAGCTGTTCTTTCGGGAATATTTAAGAAAACACAAGCAGAAGTTCCTCAACCCACACTCGCTAAACCAATAATAACTAAAGCCATGTATCCAATTACAATGTTCAAATGACACCCATGGCTGATTCGTCTGAATGGATTTGTATTTCTCACGGTGTCGGAGGAGAAGCCTACCCAGCGATGTGTGTTTACACGGTAGACTATCTTAACCCTAACTTGAAAGCGACCACCTTTACCGTGGATGTGTTTAATATAGCACCTGCCAATCAGAAAAAGCACCCGGCAGCACTAACATCATAGACTTCCTTGCTATAATAATATGCCTATTCGCTACACTGCCTTCGAATCAAAGTGTGTTGTGTTCTGACGGATGAGGAAAAATGTTCTTCAAATTGCATTTCCTCATTTCTGGAAGCACGTAGCGCTGCGATGCTACGCTCATCATCTCCCCGTTAATGCCTCCCCACTTATCTCGTGAGAGGAGCCAGCACATACTCTGTCCCAGGAAATTGAATTCTTTGTCTCTCTGGGTGTCGAGACGGCTGGGGCGTTTCTGTGTGACTTCCTCTTCCTGTTTCAACAGACCTGGCGTATCGTGTGTGTGTGTGTGTGTGTGTGTGTGTGTGTGTGTGTGCGTGTGCGTGTGCGTGTGTGCGTGTGTGTGTGTGTGTGTGTGTGTGCGCCTGTGTCTGTCTGTCTGCCTGTGAGTTTGCGTGTGTGTGTGTGAGAGAGTCTGCATGTGTGTGTGTAGGCCTATCTGTCTGTCTATGTGTGTGTGTTTGTGTGTGTGTGTGTGTGTGTGATTTTGCGTTTGAGTTTGTGGGTGTGTGTGTATGTTTGAGAGAGCCTGCGTGTGTCTGTCTGTATGTGTGTGTGTATGTCAGTCTGTGTGTGTGTGTGTGTGTGTGTGTGTGTGTGTGTGTGTGTGTGTGTGTGTGTGTGTGTGTGTGTGTGTGTCTCTGTCTGTCTGTCTGTCTGTCTGTCTTTCTGTTTGCTTTTGTGTTGCTGTGTGTGTGTGTGTGTGTGTGTGTGTGTGTGTGTGTGTGTCTCTGTGTGCGCGTGTGTGTGTGTTTTCATAGAAGGAATAGAACGACTCCACTACGGATAAACTCAAAAAGACAAGCTGAACCTCAGACAAACCATCAGCTTTGATCTCTGATGCGTGGAGGCGGAGCCTGCAGCGAATCCAGCTCTCCAGGAACCGGGATCAAAGCTTATTGAGGACCCGCTTATCAGAGAATAATCGATTTGTAATCGATTCCCCAGAACCATCCAGACCGCTCTGCTTATCGGACGCCTTTAAAGAAAGATCAAAGGCCTAATCGCTTTCCTCGGGGTGTTCTGCTCAGTGCTCACCGAGGGCCGGAGGTCTGGCCAGCTCTTTAATGATACCAGGCTCTCTCTCATCCAGGTTGTGTTCCTGAAGGCCTTGGGTTTGGGGAGCTTGTGGCTCTGGGTTGTTTTAGGATGAACCCTGTTCTACGGCACAATCTCAGAGTAGGAGACTTATGAGTCACAGAGTAAATCACCAGCATTGTCCAGTCCTGGAATTTAATGTTTATCTAACGACTAAGGCCCAATCCCATTTCTACCCTTTACCCCTTCCCCTAAACCCTTCAAAACAAGGGGGAGGGGTAAGGGTAAGGGGTAAGGGGTAGAAATGGGATTGGGCCTAAGAGTTCAGTTCAGCGAACAACGTGAGTCTAGCAGCCTTGAGGGATGGATGTTCTCCGTTTGAACAGGTCAACGGTGATCATCGGGTTCTTTTGAGGGTTTACTGATCTCTGTTGAGCGCTCCTCCTGTCTCCAACATGATGGGTGGGGTATCTGTTCTTGTTAAATGATAGAGCTGGAAGACCGGCAGCTTAGTGTCCACAGGAGACGGATGGAGAGATGGCCGCGCTTCTACTCTGACGTCTTCTCTCTCTTCTTAAGATAAGATTAGAGGTAAGATGGAGCTTTGTTCATTTCTGGAAGGAAATCGGATTCACATCAGACAAAACACATATATATATAAATATAAATGAGAAATACAATAGAATGAATACAATAACATGAATTATACAGAAACTATCTCACATTATGATAAGTGGAAATGCAACGCAAAATCTAAACATCCTGAACAGTGAGACGTTATTCACAGCATGAGGAGGAGTGAGTCTAGCAGAGCGCAGAAAGCACAGCTTGAAGAAAGCCCTAATTGACCAATCCGAATACGTCCTCTCTAGGGGTCCCTTAGGGGGGGGGGGGGGGGGGACACTTGTGTGGAGCAGACCCAGACGGAGGAGATGAACACCTGGACAGGTGTGTTCCGGCTGACATGCGTTCCTCCAGACGCTCTGTGCTGAACACGCTCTCCTCAGCAGCAGCCTGTAGGCACTGCTCCAGCTGCACGTCAGAACCCACATATGCCTTCGTCTCGTCAGGTAGCCTGGGTAACGATATGCAGCTGTAGCGTCGTGTTTTATGAGTCATTGTGGATCAGTGGATCAGAAGGCTCCTCGTGTGAACAATCCTCAAGATGTCTGCCTGCACAACATCACACCTAGCTGCTATGCAAGGGCAGCTCCTCAAGTAGCAGTTCCTTCTGTGACCACTAGATGGCGGCCACACTGCAGACTTCCTCAGGTGTGTGTGCGTCTGCGTGTTAGGATGAGTTTGTGCTGAGGGGTCCATGTCAGCATGTTCATCCTGGTAGGACAGAACGTTCTCGTTAACCCTGAGAACTCCTCTCCTCGTTTCTCCTCTCTTCGACCTCTCCTCTCTCTCCTCTCATTCTTACTCCTCTCCTCTCGTCTACACTCCTCTCTCCTCCACTCTTCTGCTCTCCTCTACTCTCTTCTCCCCTCTTTACTCCTCTCCTTGTTTCTCCTCTCTTCGCCTCTCCTCTCTTCTCTCCTCCCCTCTCTTCTATTCTGCTCTCCTCTCCTCCCCCCCTCTTCTCCTCTCTACTGCTCTGCCCTCCTCTCTCCACCTGTGTGTGTGTTTGTGTTTTTGTGTGTGTGTGTGTGTGTGTGTGTGTGTGTGTGTGTGTGTGTGTGTGTGTGTGTGTGTGTGTGTGTGTGTGTGTGTGTGTGTGTGTGTGTGTGTTTTGTGTATGTGTGTGTATAACAAAGGAGAGCCTGTGTAGCCCTCAGCTGCTGTCCCTGATTACGTCCATTAGACACCACAGTGTGCACGTTGCATTGTTGTGCCGAAGCGGAGCCGACCAGAACCAGACCTCTTGGTCAGAAGACTTCTGAAAGCCTCCACAGAACGTTGCTCAACCCTTCTCGAGTTATGAGCGTTTTTGTCCAGGGTGCTGATTGAGTTAACTTTATATTTTAAAATCAAATAAATGTGTTTTCTGTTCAGAGGGTCAAACACCAGCTCAGACAGCAGAGCCTGCTGCAGGCAGGAGAACTGAGTCTTCAGAGTAAATAGAAACAACTGTTCAAATTCGAACAGGCCTTGGTTTAGGACAAGGCCTTCAATCAAATTAAGTATTTATGCCATGGTCTATTATGATTTATTTCCTCAAATACAGTTTTCGATTTTATTTTATTTTCCAGCTGAAAACAATCAATTCTTACTCACTTAACCAAATACATCTCTAGACCTGTCAACGTTATTCTATTCTATTATCTCCAACATATGGTATGCGCCTTTTCTAATCTACTCTACTCAGTTACCTCTCATCTATAACTACAGTTGTGTGTCTGTAGTTGTGTGTTATTCTTGGACTAGTTGTGTGTCTAGTTGGGTGTTATTCTCTGACTAGCTGTGTGTCTGTAGTTGGATGTTATTCTTGGCTAGTTGTTTGTCTGTAGTTTTGTGTTATTCTCTGACTAGCTGTGTCTGTAGTTGTGTGTTATTCTCTGACTCGTGTGTCTGTAGTTGTGTGTTATACTCTGACTAGCTGTGTGTCTAGTTGTGTGTTATTCTCTGACTAGCTGTGTGTCTGTAGTTGTGTGTTATTCTCTGACTAGCTGTGTGTCTGTAGTTGTGTGTTATTCTCTGACTAGCTGTGTGTCTGTAGTTGTGTGTTATTTTCTGACTAGCTGTGCGTCTGTAGTTGTGTGTTATTCTCTGACTAGCTGTGTGTCTGTAGTTGGGTGTTATTCTCTGACTAGCTGTGTGTCTGTAGTTGTGTGTTATTCTCTGACTAGCTGTGTGTCTGTAGTTTTGTGTTATTCTCTGACTCGTGTGTCTGTAGTTTTGTGTTATTCTCTGACTCGTGTGTCTGTTGTGTGTTATTCTCTGACTCGTGTGCCTGTAGTTGTGTGTTATACTCTGACTAGCAGTGTGTCTGTAGTTGTGTGTTATAGGCTACTCTGACTAGCTGTGTGTCTAGTTGGGTGTTATTCTCTGACTAATTGTATGTCTGTAGCATGTCCCCCCCGCCCTCTGTAGGGACCCTGACCTCCACGGTACGACGTTCCTAAACCCCGGCTTGCGTCCGGCTCCCTGCCTCCAGACGCTCCTTGCGGGCCTCCCTCATTTCCCCCGCTCAATGAGAGGGATCCGTCTCGTCCAGATTAGAAAGTGAGGCTCTCCCTGCGCCGCCTGTTTGGAGCGCTGCGGGCCCCCGGTTGTAATCCTCCCAGGGTTAATGTCGGGGTCATTAGCCCGGCTCCACGCTGAGCGACCACATGAAGCGGAGCCCTGCCGCCCTCTCTCCGGCGGGGCTCCTGTGATCCGGCTCCGGGCCCGGTTGGATATTTACTTAACGACGGCCTCGTGTCTGGCCCCCTTGATGTGGCCCCGGCCGGGGAGCACCACCGCCGCATGGGGCAGGCTCTCATTAGAGCTAATGTGCTAAGCCGTTAGCGACTACGGCAGCATATGGGAGCCGTGAAGTCTGCGGGTGGAGGGCTGGTCGCTAGGCTAAGCTGTAGCTAGCCGCCGGAGATCAGAGCTGACCTAGCTAAAGGATGTAGATCAGTAATTAACTTTGGATGGCTGGTCGCTAGGCTAAGCTGTAGCTAGCCGCCGGAGATCAGAGCTGACCTAGCTAAAGGATGTAGATCAGTAATTAACTTTGGATGACGTTATGAGAACTATGGTGAGCTACGATGAGCTACGGGGAGCAAGCATCCACGGCCTTAGAGTGTGTCTCCTGTGTGAAAGTCCTGCCAAGTTTTATCCAATCATGTCACAGAATCAGTTCAGGTGTGCGTGTGTGCATGCGTGCGTGCGTGTAAAGCTCTTGTGTGAAGCTCTTGTTTCGCTTCATTAAATAAGATAAGATCAAAACTAATACCCCACATCTTAAATGTATTAATAACCCAGCCCTCTTTGCACAAAAGTGCCTAAAGCTTTCGTGTCAGTACTGCTGTTGCACTGTGGAATAATCTAAACGCTGAATCACGTTCACACGTGTCTAAACCACCCCCAGCGATGCACGCCACACAAACACACTCACTGCAACACGCCCATCCCCCTGCTCAACAGTGAGTCAAGCAGTGAGAGAATATCTCTGCATGAAGAAACCCGACCCCCCCACTCATCTGTTACCGGTTACCGTGGGTAACCCTCCCGCGTCGCTTGTAACGTAAAGCTCTGCTCCTCTCTGTTGGAACGTCTGTTCAGTGGGTTCAGCTCGCATTAACAGGGTTCTTGGTTAAGGCCCAAGCAGGCCTGTACAGCGTAGAGACGATGAGCAGGAGACTGTCTGGGCTGCCAGATGGCCGCTCGCCATCTCCGTGCGTTAATAAGGTCTTCCCGCAGCCTGTGGAGTATACTGTAAACATGTCAATACATATCTGGTTGTGGACCTTGTTATGCAGAAGGACTCTTTCTGGGGATCTTTCTTTGAGGTTTGTGCTGTTCCTCCCCTGATCCGTCGCCCTGTGATGGGGATGACTCCGCCCCTTTATGTGATGTCATATCCCCTCGTGCCCCTCTCCTGGACGACGGCCAGACCTCTGTCCAACCCCACGACTCATCTGGTGAGTACCCTAACCTTGGCCCTAATCCTACCCCGAAATCTTACCCGGACCCTAGGCCTAACCCTGACCCTAACCCCAGGCCTAATCTTGACTCTTACCCTGACCCTAACCCAAACTCTTACCCTGACCCTAACCCTAACCCTGACCCTAACCCTAGCCCTAACCCTGACTCTTACCCTGACCCAGGGGCGATTCTAGGTTCTGACTTTTCAGGGGGCTCAGCCCCAGGAAGCTACAGGGGTATATGAAGTATATAAAGGGGGGGGGGGGGGGGGGAATCGTAGTTGTGATTTCCTGCATTCTGCTTCATTTTAGGGTGACCTACATTTATTCTGGTGGGGGGTAATTCTATTTATTTATCTATCAATCCAACACATTGTATATTTTTGAACAATCCGCTGGTTTATTGTCAGAAAAGCACACACCTTTTGTAACATACATAATCATAATACCAATGAGTATTTCATCCCAGAGGAAAGGATTAAACACATTTTGGCTAGTCTCTAGCTTTTTAAGAAGAACTAAATTGTTTATAACTTAACCTTTTGAGTTATAGACAATACTTTTGTAAATGTAGCATTATGTGGTATGATATTATCCATGATTTTTATTTTGTTAAGATTCTGTGACCTTTATTTTCTTAGTTACTATGCTGTTGCACAGTCTAAGCCAGTGTCAGCTAAATAATGCAGTTCTGAACCACAAAAGTGATGAAAGGAAAGAAAACTGTTTGGATGAAGGAGTAATCAAATGGATGTGGATGGATGTTTTGTATTTACACAGTTACTGAAACTCATTGGTTTTCAAAGTAAACTATGCATGATAAATATGGAAAATGGATACTAAAATTGTGAAGACAAAGTAAAATGGGAACTTCAAAACAAATATCGTTTCATTGATATCAGAATATTGTATCAACATACACATAGACTTGTGATGCAAGAAAATTAACAAGTACAACATGTACTAGAAATTAATATTATGAGAAACCGACCACTATTTCGGGAGCACTAAACTATGTCGCCTCACTTTCAGGGACCCATACATTTTTATAAATTGTATCAACATACATTTTTAAAAACTTTTATAAAAAAGTCCAAAAGTACAACATGTGGGCTTACTAGCCTAATTCTATGAGAAACAGCCCGCTATTTTGGTAGCACTAAACTGCGTCAAGTACAGCATGAACTAGACTAATGGTGCGTGGCATGATAAGGCACAAGGAGCAGAAAAAGTTGACACAAGTGCTAATTTTCAGTTTAAAAAAAACTCTGGCATTATTTTATCTGAGGGCGTTTTCGGGGCGAGTCTCATAGTATTAGTTTGGAACATGTTGTAGGCCTACTTGTTGATTAGCTCACGTTGTTATGGCAATGAAAACGCCCTCAGCTGATAAAATAATGCCAGCATTTTTTTAAACTGAAAATTAGCACCCATTTCAACTTTTTCTGCTCCTTGCGCCTTATCATGCTTATCATGCTACGCACCATTACAAGCCTCTGCCGACTAAAACATGAAGCAATTCAAGAAGAGGCATAGATAGAATCACCTTGTGGTCAACTGGCATTATATAGACATCTGACAGATTATGTCAAGGTTTTAAAATGAATTATTACCTGGTCATGTTATAACACAGCTGGAAGTCATGGATTTTCTGATAAAGACTAGTTAGCCTCTTTGACAGACGAAGTAGCAGAACCTATGTTAGGTGCGCTCGTGCTGCATTTTTGTTTTTTTCAAACAGGGGACACCCACCAACCAATCAGAGGTAAGAGATTCCTGCAGGAAGGTTGCGCTCGATTTCACAGGCCCATTTGAGCCTATTCATTAGTGTACAGTACCCATCCTCCCATTGCTTGTGTAAAAAAAAAAGGAGGAATAGTCGATTTGAGGACGAAAACGATAGGGTGCGCTAAGGCAAGTTTTTGTTCGGGCTTGAGCCCACCCAAAAAAGGTCTAGCTTCGCCACTGCCCTGACCCTAACCCTAACCCTGACCCTAACTCTAAACCTGACCCTAACCCTAGCCCTGACCCTACCCCTACATCTAAAGACCTAGCCTGAGACCCAGGGTTAGCACCTAGCCTAGCCCTTTCCATAACCTCACTATGTTTACGCAACACAGTCTCACTCCGAGAACGTCAAATACCGACTGTTGGCAAAGGCCCTTTAGCGTCGGTGACTGACGGGAAAGGTACCCTTTTTATTCGGTCGGTGACGGTAAAGGTACCCTTCGGCGTCTTCTGCATACGGAATGGGGGGTGCCTCACTACGTCTCTAATAGACGATGTGAGCATCTTTCCTATTGGATAGTTTTTTAGGATATTCTTCTGTGAAAATGGCGGACATACTTTTTATCCTGGGTGGAAAATATGATATTTTAGAATAGTTACACCATTAAAAGTGTTTATGTAAACATTTTTAGCGAGAAATGTGCATTTTACTTTCATAATCGTCGTTCGGCGAATGTGAAGGATGTTTGGTTTGATAGATATGACGAAGAATATTTCATCGGGCGATAATGGCTGGCGTACAGGCATCCCGGGCTCACGAAAATAGGTGACACTGTCACGTTATTTAATCTATTGAAACGTGATAAGGTACACGTATTTTCTAAATGTTCGTGTCAAAAGGCAAAATTTTCAAACTCATGCATATCAATTGGAAGTATTTGTCGTGATTTGTCACTAAGCACGACTTCCATCTAAGGTTCTGTCCGGGAGCTTTCTCCCTATTGTCCCTTAAGGAGCTCCGTACAGAACATTTATTGTTAAAAATTGTCTGTGATAACTAAGAATATGACAGCTTTTCCAGTCTCACCAATATGCGCACAGATCGCACGGTTTGACACTTTCAAGATGCGCGCAGTAGCCTACATACGCCAAATGACCATTTCGTGTGCATACGATACGCAAAACCCAGCATTAACTACTGTGGAGGGCGGATACGTCCATTTCGCGTGCATATGATACGAAAAACCCAGCATTAACTGAATGGGAGATGCAATATTTTAGGACAGATTCACCATTTAACGTGTTTCTAATGACATTTCTAGCGAGAAATGTACTTTTCCCTTGAATAATCCTCAGTCAGTGAATGTGTATGATCTTTATTAATCTTTATTATCTGAATGGGAAATGCAGCTCACGTGTTTCCTGCTTTTGTGTTATTAAACCGTTACTTTATGTAACTTTTAATGATATCATCTTGTTAGAAACACGTACGTTTTCGTGAACACTGGATTACGTCGCATTTCAACATAAAATAGCGTGTTATACACACACACACGCACACACACACACACACACACACACACACACACACACACACACACACACTGCATTTCGCTGCCAAATATATAAATACTAAGGCAGAATAAAGAATAAATTAATTAATTATCATTCAACTTCAACATGCGTTATTACAGTATAGTGGTGGAGGGATGACGTGTGTTGGCCAACCCGGAAGTGAGCGTCGCCCTGGGTTCCCTTGACAAAAAGCCAACGGGTTTTTCCATTTGATTTTGGATTATTGCAGAAAAATTAGCATCTTTGAAGCACCTCCTCAAAAACTGAAAATAAATAAAAATAACTGTGCTCCAAAGAAAGAAATGTAAACCAATGCATTCCGAATGGGAGTGTTTCTCCGATTTTTCCATGCTACACAGAACGAAATGTAAACCCATGCAAATAAAGACTTCATGGTCATAATCATTTAAATATCATTAATCTCCTGAGGGTGGTATTCTATTTTTTTCAACGGGGCTGAATCCAGTCACTTGACCGTCATGGTTGCTATGGTGGTTGCTATCCACCAGTCCCTCTAATCCTTACATGGCTCTAAAAACCACGCGGCAAATGAGCTGCCGTGATTTGTGTTGTTTTTGTCGTAAACTAGTGTCCGATGGTTAAAAAATAGACGGATATTCCAAGGTATCCTTAAAAGGCAGCTTGGATGTTTTTATTTTCTGCAGTTTAGACTTCTTCTATAACCTATTTTTGAAAGCAAAACACCAAGCTCATTGATTTAACGAGGCAGGGTTATTTGTTTTATTTATTAAATAAATATTTATGAGAGGTCATTCCTTCTCCTGAGTTTTCTTCCTATTTATGTCTAGTGTACAACCCTACTGTCCACAAGCATCACCCCCCCCTCCCCATATGGATTTGGAGAATTGTTGCCACGTCCCAGTGGTGGAGGTATCATATATATGAAAGAGGGCATTCAATTATACTACAATGATCAATTAGGAGGCCGAAGCCCTAAAGGAAGTGATGCAATAGGTGACTGGGTCGACGACATTTAAGTAAGCTTTACTTTGAGGTCTCTTATATATCAAAGGGGGTCTCAAAGGACGCATACGCTTCAACCTGTGGCTCCGGTCCTACAGGAAATGACTCAGCAAGTGCTCCATCTCGTTGCACCTGCACCCAGCGGCTCGCTTGCAAGATTTTGGCCTGAAGTTATTCCCAGACCTACACCGTAGCCATCCAACCTGCATATCTGAGAATCAGGCCTCTCTTTAATAATGACAAAATGTTTGAGAGAAATACACATTAACTTTTGACTCATAAGCGGCGTGGTGCCGGCTCCTTTTGACCTTTTGACCCCAGACTTCTGGGGGAATAGCTGAATCAATTCATTAGTCAATCAAAAGCATGTAAATATCTTCCCGGTGACGTAAGAGGGAGAACAAGGTGTCCTTCAACATCTACGCTTCCAGGCGATTGCAACGGTGCCACACATGAGCATATTCGAACATGTTTAATGGTAGTAATTAGCTGTCGAAATTGGAGGCCTTAATCAATAATGAGCAGCTATTGATTTGCTTCCCGATAGAAATTTGTGACAAATGACATGTTATTTAGCCTCTACACGTTGAGTTGAGTCCAATGACACCAAGCATGACACTCTAGAAAATGGTAACATGTATTTTACATGGTACACCTAGGTCTAGGACATGATCTCGGTGTAGCAAGAGGGCGAGCTTGATCTCATTGGACTCAGCTTAACGTGTAGATGCTAAATAACATGTAATTTGTCAAAAATCTCCATCGGGAAGCAAATCTATAGCTGGTCATTATTGATAAAGGCCTCCAAAATCGACAGCTAATTACTACCCCGAAACATATTCAAATATGATCATGTGTGGCACTGTTGCAATCGCCTCGAAACGTAGATGTCAAAGGACACCTTGTTTGCTCCGTTACGTAACCGGGAAGATATTTTCATACTTCTAATGAATTGATTCATATTTTAAGGTTCTCGGAGTGAGACTTTAAGCGGCTGCAGCAGAAGTGTTGAAACGAAAGATGATATCAAGACATTTATAGAATATTCACATTCACATTATGATTCTTCGTCATAACATCCGACCAAACATCCTTTACAGTCACCAAGCGAGGATTATGAAAGTCCAGGCCCCCCCTTCCGGCACTCAAGGTCCGACTGGGCCAAGTTTAGGGCAGGAAGGGCCCCCCATTCCGGCCCTCGGGGTCCGACCGGGCCAAGTTTCGGTGCGGGGGTCCCAGTTAGGCCTTAGAATAAGGTATTCAAATTTCAGGGCGGTAGGACCTTCCTATCTCAAAAACTGTTTTTCCACCACATTCTGAACCATTAGGTCTTGCAGGTAACACTTCTGAGGGGCTTTGTCCAAATGACAGTCCATTTGGGAAAACTTTTTTTCTCTAAGGGCTAGAACTCCAAATCTCGGATATGTCGTTCTCGGGGCCCCGGGAAATGTGTGTAAACATTTTAGCATCCCTAGCTATCTCGAAAAGGCCGGAAAAGGGGCGTGACCTCCCACAGTACGGTAAATGTACATAAGACAGAGGTTAGTTTCTAGTCCCCATTTTTTGTGGGATGGAGGTGTACATTTGTGGCTTAAGGTGTGTAGTCACAGCTGGCCTGTGGCCACGTTTTTAAAGTCTGGGGTCAAAAGGTCAAAAGGAGCCGGCACCACGCCGCTTATGAGATAACAAAAAGTGAATGTGTATTTCTCTAATAGCTTTTTGTCATTATTAAAGAGAAGCCTGATTCTAAGATATGCGTGTTGGATGGCTAGGGTGTAGGTCTGGGAAGAACTTCAGGCCAAAATCTTGCAAGTGAGCCGCTGGGTGCAGGTGCAACGAGATGGAGCACTTGCTGAGTCATTTCCTGTAGGGCTGGAGCCACAGGTTGAAGCGTATGCGTCCTTTGAGACCACCTTTGATATATATGAGACCTCAAAGTAAAGCATACTTAAATGTTGTCGACCCAGTCACCTATTGCATCACTTCCTTTAGGGCTTCGGCCTAAAGGACAAAGCCCCTCAGATGTGTTACCTGCAAGACCTAATGGTTCAGAATGTGGTGGAAAAACAGTTTTTGAGATAGGAAGGTCCTACCGCCCTGAAATTTGAATACCTTATTCTAAGGCCTAACTGGGACCCCCGCACCGAAACTTGGCCCGGTCGGACCCCGAGGGCCGGAATGGGGGGCCCTTCCTGCCCTAAACTTGGCCCAGTCGGACCTTGAGTGCCGGAAGGGGGGGCCTGGACTTTCATAATCCTCGCTTGGTGACTGTAAAGGATGTTTGGTCGGATGTTATGACGAAGAATCATAATGTGAATGTGAATATTCTATAAATGTCTTGATATCATCTTTCGTCTCAACACTTCTGCTGCAGCCGCTTAAAGTCTCACTCCGAGAACCTTAAAATATGAATCAATTCATTAGAAGTATGAAAATATCTTCCCGGTTACGTAACGGAGCAAACAAGGTGTCCTTTGACATCTACGTTTCGAGGCGATTGCAACAGTGCCACACATGATCATATTTGAATATGTTTCGGGGTAGTAATTAGCTGTCGATTTTGGAGGCCTTTATCAATAATGACCAGCTATAGATTTGCTTCCCGATGGAGATTTTTGACAAATTACATGTTATTTAGCATCTACACGTTAAGCTGAGTCCAATGAGATCAAGCTCGCCCTCTTGCTACACCGAGATCATGTCCTAGACCTAGGTGTACCATGTAAAATACATGTTACCATTTTCTAGAGTGTCATGCTTGGTGTCATTGGACTCAACTCAACGTGTAGAGGCTAAATAACATGTCATTTGTCACAAATTTCTATCGGGAAGCAAATCAATAGCTGCTCATTATTGATTAAGGCCTCCAATTTCGACAGCTAATTACTACCATTAAACATGTTCGAATATGCTCATGTGTGGCACCGTTGCAATCGCCTGGAAGCGTAGATGTTGAAGGACACCTTGTTCTCCCTCTTACGTCACCGGGAAGATATTTACATGCTTTTGATTGACTAATGAATTGATTCAGCTATTCCCCCAGAAGTCTGGGGTCAAAAGGTCAAAAGGAGCCGGCACCACGCCGCTTATGAGTCAAAAGTTAATGTGTATTTCTCTCAAACATTTTGTCATTATTAAAGAGAGGCCTGATTCTCAGATATGCAGGTTGGATGGCTACGGTGTAGGTCTGGGAATAACTTCAGGCCAAAATCTTGCAAGCGAGCCGCTGGGTGCAGGTGCAACGAGATGGAGCACTTGCTGAGTCATTTCCTGTAGGACCGGAGCCACAGGTTGAAGCGTATGCGTCCTTTGAGACCCCCTTTGATATATAAGAGACCTCAAAGTAAAGCTTACTTAAATGTCGTCGACCCAGTCACCTATTGCATCACTTCCTTTAGGGCTTCGGCCTCCTAATTGATCATTGTAGTATAATTGAATGCCCTCTTTCATATATATGATACCTCCACCACTGGGACGTGGCAACAATTCTCCAAATCCATATGGGGAGGGGGGGGTGATGCTTGTGGACAGTAGGGTTGTACACTAGACATAAATAGGAAGAAAACTCAGGAGAAGGAATGACCTCTCATAAATATTTATTTAATAAATAAAACAAATAACCCTGCCTCGTTAAATCAATGAGCTTGGTGTTTTGCTTTCAAAAATAGGTTATAGAAGAAGTCTAAACTGCAGAAAATAAAAACATCCAAGCTGCCTTTTAAGGATACCTTGGAATATCCGTCTATTTTTTAACCATCGGACACTAGTTTACGACAAAAACAACACAAATCACGGCAGCTCATTTGCCGCGTGGTTTTTAGAGCCATGTAAGGATTAGAGGGACTGGTGGATAGCAACCACCATAGCAACCATGACGGTCAAGTGACTGGATTCAGCCCCGTTGAAAAAAATAGAATACCACCCTCAGGAGATTAATGATATTTAAATGATTATGACCATGAAGTCTTTATTTGCATGGGTTTACATTTCGTTCTGTGTAGCATGGAAAAATCGGAGAAACACTCCCATTCGGAATGCATTGGTTTACATTTCTTTCTTTGGAGCACAGTTATTTTTATTTATTTTCAGTTTTTGAGGAGGTGCTTCAAAGATGCTAATTTTTCTGCAATAATCCAAAATCAAATGGAAAAACCCGTTGGCTTTTTGTCAAGGGAACCCAGGGCGACGCTCACTTCCGGGTTGGCCAACACACGTCATCCCTCCACCACTATACTGTAATAACGCATGTTGAAGTTGAATGATAATTAATTAATTTATTCTTTATTCTGCCTTAGTATTTATATATTTGGCAGCGAAATGCAGTGTGTGTGTGTGTGTGTGTGTGTGTGTGTGTGTGTGTGTGTGTGTGTGTGTGTGTGTGTGTGTGTGTGTGTGTGTGTGTGTGTGTGTGTGTGTGTGTGTGTGTGTGTGTGTGTGTGTGTGTGTGCGTGCGTGTGTGTGTGTATAACACGCTATTTTATGTTGAAATGCGACGTAATCCAGTGTTCACGAAAACGTACGTGTTTCTAACAAGATGATATCATTAAAAGTTACATAAAGTAACGGTTTAATAACACAAAAGCAGGAAACACGTGAGCTGCATTTCCCATTCAGATAATAAAGATTAATAAAGATCATACACATTCACTGACTGAGGATTATTCAAGGGAAAAGTACATTTCTCGCTAGAAATGTCATTAGAAACACGTTAAATGGTGAATCTGTCCTAAAATATTGCATCTCCCATTCAGTTAATGCTGGGTTTTTCGTATCATATGCACGCGAAATGGACGTATCCGCCCTCCACAGTAGTTAATGCTGGGTTTTGCGTATCGTATGCACACGAAATGGTCATTTGGCGTATGTAGGCTACTGCACGCATCTTGAAAGTGTCAAACCGTGCGATCTGTGCGCATATTGGTGAGACTGGAAAAGCTGTCATATTCTTAGTTATCACAGACAATTTTTAACAATAAATGTTCTGTACGGAGCTCCTTAAGGGACAATAGGGAGAAAGCTCCCGGACAGAACCTTAGATGGAAGTCGTGCTTAGTGACAAATCACGACAAATACTTCCAATTGATATGCATGAGTTTGAAAATTTTGCTTTTTGACACGAACATTTAGAAAATACGTGTACCTGATCACGTTTCAATAGATTAAATAACGTGACAGTGTCACCTATTTTCGTGAGCCCGGGATGCCTGTACGCCGGCCATTATCGCCCGATGAAATATTCTTCGTCATATCTATCAAACCAAACATCCTTCACATTCGCCGAACGACGATTATGAAAGTAAAATGCACATTTCTCGCTAAAAATGTTTACATAAACACTTTTAATGGTGTAACTATTCTAAAATATCATATTTTCCACCCAGGATAAAAAGTATGTCCGCCATTTTCACAGAAGAATATCCTAAAAAACTATCCAATAGGAAAGATGCTCACATCGTCTATTAGAGACGTAGTGAGGCACCCCCCATTCCGTATGCAGAAGACGCCGAAGGGTACCTTTACCGTCACCGACCGAATAAAAAGGGTACCTTTCCCGTCAGTCACCGACGCTAAAGGGCCTTTGCCAACAGTCGGTATTTGACGTTCTCGGAGTGAGACTGTGTTGGTTTACATGCCACAGCTGATTAGCGTGTTATTCACCGAGCTAGACTCTGACTCCTTTTTATTAAATGCTGGGGACACACAAAGCCCTGGCCCAGGGTACTGCTGGGACCCCCGGGGATGCAGGGAGGTGGTGTGTGGAGCGTAGAGGGGGGCCTCTCCCATTACCAACCCCCAACAGGCCTCTTAGTCCTGGGTACTCCAGCCCGCTCCATGCTGCTGAAGGAAACATCGATACAGAACACTGTGAACCGTCTATACCTTCATTTCCTGTTGTCTGGCTTCCTGTTGGCTTGACACATACACACGCTCAAGAATGCTTACACACACGTGCATGTGCACACATGCGCACGCACCTGCACACACACACACACACTGAGACTCACTGCAAGGCTCTAGGTTGCGCATGCTTCAGAGGAATGCTCCACATACCAGGAGCGGTTACAGGACGTAAGGAACATATGGCCGCACACACACACACACACACACACACACACACACACACACACACACACACACACACACACACACACACACACACACACACACACACACACACACACACACACACACACACACACACACACACACACAGCCTTCAAACACACACTTTCATAACATGGAATATGGCTGCATCCTTTTACAGGAGTATGATTCTCTGGAGGTGAAGTCAGTGTGGCACGATGTGTGTACGGCTGGTTTCTTTGCTAAGGGTGACTAGCCAGGAATAATCGAGGCAGCACCTAGGAAGTCTCCCTCGTGGGCCGTCCGTAGGCTGGGCGTTGAGCGCTGCGATTTAAACCGTTTAGTCTAGAAAACTGTCCCGAGTGCCTGTGAGCAAGGTGCCTGGGGATCCAAACAGCCGCTGCAGTGATTAGCAGCAGCCCTTCTCCTCTTAACCGTCAACACTCACACACTCATGGACACGTTGTCACGGAGACACACGCTCACACATACAGTAGATGCACAAACACACACAGGGACATGTACACATACACAGAGAAACCATACACAGACATGTACAGTACACGTGCACGCACATATACAAAAACAACGGCACACACACACACACACACTCCGGGCACATGCACATATAAACACACACACACACACACACACACACACACACATAGACAAACACATGTACACATACACGTACACTACACACACACACACACACACACACACACACACACTCACAAACACATACACACACACACACACACCCACACAATGATTCATGCTTTCCATGGTGTCACTAATGGGTTTAATAGAAGTGTTTCACAGTCCAGCAAAACGAGTGTACATTCTAGAGTGACCAATCACAATTCAGTCTTCATTGTAGAGTGACCAATCACAATGTAGTGTGCATTGCATCCAAATCCACCCTCACTAAATCACAACACACCCCAGCTCCACTCATAATTATCGATGGATTCCCAGTACCCTTCTCCTCCAAAGTCAAGAGCCTCGGCGTCATCCTGGACAACACCCTCTCATTCGCACCCCATATTCACAACATCACCCGGACTGCATTCTTCCACCTCCGCAACATCGCCAGACTCCGCCCATCACTGACCCAATCCAGCGCTGAAATCCTAGTTCACTCATTTGTCACATCACGCATAGACTACTGCAACGCCCTCCTCACCGGACTCCCCACCAAACTTATCAACAGACTGCAGATCATTCAGAACTCAGCCGCCCGGATCATCACCCGCACCAAATCATCTGACCACATCACCCCTGTCCTCATTCAACTTCACTGGCTCCCAGTACACTACCGCATCCAATACAAAACCCTACTCCTCACCTACAAAGCTCTCCACAACCTAGCCCCCAGTTATCTCTGCGACCTCCTCCAAGAATACACTCCCTCCCGCTCCCTCCGCTCAACCTCTGCTGGACTACTATGTATCCCCACATCACGACTCACTTCAATGGGTGCCCGGTCATTCAGCTGTTCAGCACCCAGGCTCTGGAACTCCCTCCCCCCACACATAAAACAGTCAGACACCATTTCAACCTTCAAGTCACAACTCAAAACTCACTTGTTCAAACTCGCACACAACGTCTAACTGATCACTGTTTTGATTGTTTTTTTTTTTAATTTATTTCTTATTGCTTATGTTTATTTATTTATTTATTTATTTATTTTTTCCACAATGTCTTGCTTTTTAAAAAATGTATGATGACTATATGCTCTGTAAGGTGACCTTGGGTGTCTTGAAAGGCGCCTCTAAATTAAATGTATTATTATTTATTATTATTGTAGCTTATGTTGTAGTCATGTAGATAGTGTGATGTAATTTGTGTTAAATCAGCCACCAGGCACCCTAAATAACAGTCACTTTCCAGCTAAACCAGATAACATCTCTCGTGTCAGGCATCTCAAATGATTCATAATGTGACTACATGTCTCGTGGTTCTGGTTTGGACGTGCTGCGGTAAACCTCCCCTATATAGACTCTTTCTCCCCCCATAGTTTGGATTCCAACGTCCCCGGCTGTAGCTTTAAAGTCAAGGACGTGGAGGGGATGTTTAGCATCATTACAGCCGTCTACAATGAGAGGCTGCAGTAGTGCTGGCTCGGATGGGTGGGTGGATGAGGACGGACAGATCATGGGTGGATGGGCAGGGGAGGATGGGTGAAAGAGTGGAGGAGGATGGGTGGATGAGTGTGGACAGATAAACGGGTGCCGGTGGTGGGTGGGTGTGGATAGACAGAAGCCCGATCAAGTTTCTAAATATCAGCCAACCACCCTGTGAGTGTTGAGTGTTTCACTGGTAGCCAACACGCCAAAACTGTGGCGCTGAGATGTTAAGAGATTAAGGTTTTCTTCACTAACTTCATCCTAATATTTTCTATTTTAATACTAAAATGCCTTTTTAACTTTCTATTTTACCCATTTCTTTGCATATTTTTTCTATTACTTATTTATTATTTTATTTTATTGTATGACAATGTTTATATGTGAAGCACTTTGAGTCTGCCTTGTGTATGAAAAGTGCTATATAAACAAAGTTGCCTTGCCTAATATCAACATAAGATCATGACTGTTACCCCCCCCCCCCCCCCCCCCCCCCCCCCCCCCCCCCCCCCCCCCCCCCCCCCCCCCCCCCCCCACCACCCTCCCTCACTTCACTCCTCCCCTTATCTCACCCTGGCAGAAGCACTTCCTACACCCGCAGGAAGTGGCTGGTAGAGAGCAGCGCACCAATCATGGAACACTCCTCCACCTAGCTGAATCCTTGTTGCCTAGCGACTGTCCTGGCTGTCACTCAACCTCCTGAAGGCCGGAAAAGCCCCAAAAAAAGTTTTGCGGTGGTGTCAGTTTGCACACTCATTCTACTGCTCCTTCTCAGGGAACTGTCGAAATATAACTGAAGAGTTAGAAAAGTCGAAAATAAACGAAAGCCCTTAAATCTACTCCCACACACATGATATTATGATACTACTATAATCCTCTGTCTGTATGTTATGATGACATACATAGGCTCCGTAGAGGTCTGGGTCGTCACAGACACGGCATACTCGTTCACTCAGGCAGACACTACCACCGTTTTCACGACAACAGCGAGGCGTCACAGGAATAGAAACGCGAATCAGGTCGGTAACCGTAACTAACACTAACCACCACTAACCTTAAACGGTGTATTTTTGCTTATGTCATGGCTTTGTATTAATTCCAGCAACAGGCTACGCACACCTACAATATCGGTAGCATTAGCTCATTGTTAGCATTACGAATTACGACTTACCTTTGATTTAACACCATGAAAGACGATGAAGACTCACGACTTACTATAGCAAATAACGAGATTACTAACCTAAAGGCGGACATCAGAAGGCTCTCCGCCGAGCTGATGAGCAAAGAGTCTCTGTTGGCCAGCTTTATCGACTTGGCTGCCGACCAGAACCAGAGGATCGCTTCCTTGAATGCAGCTAACCAGGACACTATTAGCTGGGACTCCTCTGCCCATCCTCGACCTTCCTCCTACTCCACTCCCGACCATCATCCCTCATGGACAGAAGTGGTCGTCCGAGGGCGAAAGAGAGGCCCGGTCACTGCTTCACCTCCTCGCCTGAGCCTCTCCAACCACTACGCGGCCCTCCCAGGCGACACTCCTGCTCCACCAGTCGATGCCTCTACTCTACAGCCACAGGTGGCAAACAGTGCAGGGGAGACCTGTCACACAGATGTGGGTCCAACCCTACGCTCTGAACCGCGTACGGAGACCTCCGCCTCCCGCCGCAGGATCGTAAAAGAAGCCGTGCTGAGACGCTCCTGTAGACATCCCACTTCGGCCCTGACGGTGACCCATCCCCCTGGTCCCGACGCTGCTGGCTCTCCTCCCCACTTGTCCGCCCGGTCCCGCAGTGTGGATCCCACGCCCAGCCGGGTGGAGACCCGTGAGCCTTTACATTCACCACATCCTCTGGTTTCCCCCACCACCTTGATAGTGGGTGACAGCATCACCAGGAATATCCGTTTTTTCAATGCCACTACACGTTGCTTTCCTGGAGCCAAAGTCACATCCATCCTGGACAAACTTCCAGAGCTTTTTCATTCCCTTCCGTCCTCCATACATCGAGTGATAGTCCACACAGGCTACAATGATATGGCCCGTCGACAAACCGAGCTGACAAAGCGGGATTTTAACGACCTCTTCTCTTTCTTAAAACGCTGCGGAAAGTCCGTTTTTATCAGTGGTCCCCTGCCAATCATGTCCCAACGCCCAGAGCGGTTCAGCAGACTCCTAAATCTCAATACATGGCTCCAGTCCACTTGCAAAATTCATAACTTCGCTTTTATCGATAACTTCAATCTGTTCTGGAATCGCACTTCTCTCTATAGCACTGATGGAATCCACCCAAACACTTTGGGCAGCTCGGTGCTAGCCGCAAACATACAGCATGCCGTACAATCTGCCCCACACAATGGTACTCATAGTTGACTGTTTTCAAATGACACATTCCCTATACAGACAATTACTACCTACAGCGCCTGCAATCCACCTCGCACATCTAGCCTGCACACTAGGAGGGGAGGAAGATGCGGAGTGGATCCTAGTCTGCTGCGGCGCATCAAAATGACCCGCAAGCACACTACATCTTCCACCGCGGAGCCCACCCTGCGATTGGCACTTATCAATGCCAGATCAATAACCAATAAAACATTCATCTTAAATGATTTCTTCACGTCCAGGAACTTAGATTTTATGTTTTTAACAGAGACATGGCTTCGCGCTGGCGAGTTTACAGCATTTGCTGAACTTCTTCCGCCTGACTGTACCTTCATTAACACCCCCCGAATTACAGGGAACGGTGGAGGGCTGGCGTCAGTTTTTAAATCCAGCTTCCGCTGCCGCCAAACAGCTTCTCTAGCTTTGAACTGCAACTCTTCGAGATACATGTTCAACCTTCTGTTCTATGTGCTGTGATCTACCGTCCCCCGAAGTTTAATAAGGATTTTATCCAGGATTTCTATGACTTTGTGGCGGGAATTGTCTTGAACACAGAACACTTATTAATCATAGGCGATTTTAATATCCATGTGTGTTGCGACTCCCGGCCCTTAGTTAAAGACTTCTTGAATCTCATTGACTCTTTTAACCTCAAACAGTCCGTTACTGCCCCAACGCATGAAAAGGGTCATACACTAGACCTTGTTCTGTCCCTTGGCTTAAATGTGTGTATTAGTGAAATTTGTGATGTGCCGATTTCAGACCATTTACCGGTGATGTTCACTCTGACTCTGCCTGGCGCTCAGGCTTCAACGCCCGCCCCGGCGCGCCGCCTCCGCGCGCTGAATCCGTTGACCGCGTCACAGTTTTCCGTCGCTTTTATTGACTCTATGCCTCCCACAAGTGACTTAGAAAATATATCTGCGGAGGAGATACTCAGTTCTTTTAATTCTACCTGCTCTAATATTCTGGACTTGATTGCACCTTTTAAAGATAGACGCCCCAAACCTGTCACTGAGCCGTGGCTCAATGACTACACTCGTACTCTCAGACGCACATGTAGGCGTGCCGAGAGAAAATGGAAGAGGGACAAACTCTATGTCTCCCTTGGAATTCTAAGAGAAAGTTTAGCAAATTACCAGAAAGCCGTTAAATCTGCGAAAACCCAATTCATATCCAACCTTGTGTCCATAAACAGCCATAGGCCCCAGGTTCTTTTTGCCACTCTAAAAAATCTCATTAATCCCTGCAACTCTCCTGCTGTTGTGCCATCACTCCCCTTATGTGAACAATTCCTTGCGTTCTTCATCGATAAAATCTCTGCAATCAAATCTTCACCTCCTCTGTCCACCGTAGATCCAGCGGCATCTCCTGTATGCCCTACTGTCTTCGAGCAGTTCTACCCACTGTCGCTCTCTGAGCTATCGCAGGTGGTTACAAAATTGAGACCTTCACAATATCCGCTAGACAGTATTCCTGCCAGATTACTGAAAGACGTGTCTAACACTGTTGGCCCATACATTTTAACGTTAATAAACACCTGCCTTTCCTCAGGCTGTGTTCCATCTGTCTTTAAACATGCTATAGTCCAGCCAATTATAAAAAAAACACAACCTCGACCCCTCTGTTCTCTCCAGCTTTAGGCCTATCTCTAAGCTTCCCTTCCTCTCTAAAGTGTTAGAAAAATTAGTTTTAGAACAACTGCAGGTACACCTGGATTTTAATGACATAACAGAAAAGTTTCAGTCTGGTTTTAAATCACGCCACAGCACAGAAACGGCACTTTTAAAAATCTTTAATGTTCTTCTTTTAACTGTCGACTCGGGGAGCTCTGCTGCGCTCGTGCTTTTAGACTTGACTGCTGCCTTTGACACAGTCGACCACCAGATTCTTTTATCCCGCCTGGAACTCTGTGTTGGTATTACTGGGAATGCCCTAAAATGGTTCAAGTCATATCTGTCCAAGAGAACCTTCTCTGTTCATCTAGGCCAGTACTCCTCAGCTGCAGCCCCACTAGTCTGTGGGGTCCCCCAAGGCTCTATTTTATCTCCAATTCTTTTTGCTTTATATCTGCTGCCCCTAGGTTCCATTTTTAAAAAACACAATATCTCGTTCCACTGCTTCGCAGATGATCTACAAATATACCTGCCATTAAAATCAAACAAAGAATCAACAAATGCATTGTCAAACTGTCTGAAAGATGTGAAAACCTGGTTGGAACTTAACTTCCTATCACTAAACAATGAAAAAACCGAAATAATTGTTTTTGGCAAATCCGAACTGCTGGATGGCATCGACAATGTTCTTGGTCCCCTTGCCTCCTACAGCCGCCCTTCTGTCAGAAACCTCTGAGTTATTTTCGACAATGGTTTTAAATTTAACAAGCAAATAAGCTCAGTCGTGAAGACAAGCTTCTTCCAGCTGCGACTCCTAGCGAAAGTAAAGCCGTATCTCCCACCAAAGGACTTTGAAAGAGTCATTCACCTGTTCGTAATGTCCCGTCTAGACTACTGTAATTCTCTATACTTTGGTGTGGACAAATGTCTGCTCCGTCGCCTGCAACTGGTCCAAAATGCTGCTGCACGTCTCCTCACTGGAAAAAGGCGATATGACCACATTACCCCTGTCCTGGCCTCTCTCCACTGGCTTCCTGTGTTTTTTAGAATTCAATTCAAAATTCTGTTGTTTACTTTTAAATCGCTACATGGGCTGGCACCTAAATATATGTCAGAGCTGGTCTGCATCCATGCTCCATCTAGGGAAATTCGGTCAGCTCAGCAGATGCTGCTGGATGTACCCAGGTGCAGACAAAAAACAAAAGGCGACAGAGCCTTCGCTGTGGCCGCTCCTAATCTTTGGAACAGTCTCCCCCTGAGTCTGAGATCTGCCCAGTCCATAGAACAGTTCAAAACACAACTAAAGACTCACTTTTTTACATTGGCTTTTAATACAGATTAAGATTTTATTTTATCTTATTCATTGTTGTTGCTAATATGCAATATTAAGCCTTCTTGTTCTTTGTTTTGTTTTTTATATTGTATTCGTGTACAGCACTTTGGTCAACTACTGTTGTTTTAAAATGTGCTATATAAATAAACTTGACTTGACTTGACTTGATGAGCTACATCCTACTCACCTCTGTCATCCTACTCTCCTCCAGATGTGCAATCTAGTCTGTAATCTGGATTGAGGCTATAATCCCTACTGAGGCTATAATCCGGATTGAGGCTGTAATCTGTACTGAGGCTGTTATCTGGATGAGGCTGTAATCTATACTGAGGTTGTTATCTGGATTTAGGCTGTAATCTGGATTGAGGCTGTTATCTGGATGAGGCTGTAATCTATACTGAGGCTGTAATCTGGATTGAGGCTGTAATCTGTACTGAGGCTGTAATCTGGATCGATGATGTAATCTGGATTGAGGCTGTAATCTGTACTGAGGCTGTAATATGCATTGATGGTGTAATCTGGATTGAGGCTGTAATCTGTACTGAGGCTGTAATATGGATTGATGCTGTAATCCTGATTGAGGCTGTAATCTGTACTGAGGCTGTAAAATGTACCGAGGCTATAATCTGCACGGAGGCTGTAATCTGCACGTTTATCTCCTGCCAGACCCAGGTCTATGAGGTCTATGTTGTCATGCTGTCTCTGTTCTGTAGGGGGCAGCAAAGATCTCTGATACCTTCCATTCAGAAGGCATCCTTGAATGACATGCATCACTGCTTGTTACTACACAAGGACATCATCTCCCTCACCTCACCAGAACCTAGCGTCAGCAGAACCTAGCGTCAGCAGAACCTCACCTCACCTCAGCAGAACCTCCTTAACTCGCCAGAAACTCATCTCACCAGAACCTCATCTCCTCAGAGCCTCTTCATAACAGACTTACCTCACCTCACTAAAGCCTCACCATACCAGAACATCTCCTCACCTCTACAGAACCTCACTACAACAGAACCTCACTTTACCAGAACCTACTCTCACCAGAACCTCCACCCTGACCAAGTGAGCTACGGCAGCAGTATTATAGTATGTGTGTCCGGACACTAGGACCCAGGAGCCGGTTTTGTGTTCCACTGGAAACCCGTGTCATTCATTGAGTCAAACCAACAAGACTCACTTCTAAACTAAGTTTGGGAACCAGAGATAAACGGATCTGCTTTGATCTCTGAGTGAAAAGTTTCCATGGTGTTTTGCCTGAATGTTCCGGAGATATTCCTGGACCATGGCTGTGTGTGGACACAAAGGGAACTTTGTGTCGCACTGTGGACACACCGCATTAGGGAGAAATATTACATTTGGAAGAAATTTACAAATGAATCATACATATATATAACTGGATTATGATAATATCATTTATATTTGTATCGTTACACTCAATTTAAAATGCTGTATGCCTATTTGTATTTCCCCCACTATTGCCATTTATCATTAACCTAAAAAAAATATAATATATAATACAGCCTGTCATAAACATATACAGTATATATGTAGGCTATCTTGCAATCGTTGTAGTATGCCTGTTTTGAAACTCTTTTCTCGTTTCAGTTGTGGTTGCCCAGGTGATGACGTGGGGATTCTACTCCACCGGTGTTACTACGGAGATGATGAAGACCCGAAACTATGACTATGATAACCATGATACAGGCAGTATTGCTGACCTCAGACACAAATAGAGGCTGACACCTGTCCGTGTGAGCGTGAAATTTATCTTGTGCGCTTTGTCACAAAGTAACGGGGAAGTGGGCGTGACGTCATGGCACCCTGCCCCGGTCCTGCTCCGAGGGGGGGCGGTGCAGCAGGCTGTAGCTCTACACAAGTTTTCCAAGACCTCGAAAAAAGTAGCTGCTAGATCGGGCCGGTCCTCCAAGAAGGGACAAAGTGAGCAGCGAACGAGAGCGAACCGACTTCTCGTTAGTTTGCAGCCGAACTCATGGTCGTGATGGTTTTTAAATCACCCGCAGACCCGGAACACTTCAGCCCGGTTTAAGTAACGGTAAACCACGGAATCCAGTTTGGTTTCTAATTACTCCACCAGATTGGATTCGGTTTGTGGAGACACCGGCTCCTAGCTGTGATTGACGGGGCGGTCTCGTGTCGAACCCGGGATCGGGACGGACCGGGACCCGGTGACCCAGGATGAGGATGCCCCGCGGGGGACGCATGGTCCTGGGCACATGCCTCGGTTCGCTGGTCGCCCTTGTCCTCTACCTCCAGACCGTCACCAAGCCAGGTAAGACCCTCGCATGTATAACGGGTGAATCAATCGCTCCCACCTGCGATGATTGACGGTAGAACGGATCCGTGTCAGATGGTCACCGTTAGTCACGCTGAGTTAACCTTCTCCACGGCCAGGAGACATCTGATTTCAGTCAGCCCAACTTATATCCCTTTTCCCTCCACTAAACCATGTCCGGTCGCTCTTTGTAAACAGCCAGAGTGCGCGCAGTCCCTCGCGGCGTGCGTTTGCGTGCGTGCGTCAACGCACGCAGCCAGGGACTCGCGCGCAAGGAAAACAGAAACAAGAGACACAATGAAAGGGGGGAGAATATGAATAAGCGCAGTGTGTGGAGAGGGGTGGAATGTTTTGAGAAGCCCCTTCCAAGAGACCCCCGCATTCCTCTGCCTAATCACCCCGACCCGCTCCCCTCTCGGACCCCCGGCCTCCCGCATGCCCGGCCCGGGCACGGCCCGACGGATGGCCCCCCTAGGGTGACAGCGGAGGTGCTAGGGAGGTCAGAGATGGACCTGGAGGACTGTAGTGTTCAACGGTTTATGGGACTTAACCTAGAGAGAGAGAGAGAGAGAGAGAGGGGGAGGGAGAGAGAAGGGGGGAGAGAGAGAGAGAGAGAGAGAGAGAACGAGAGAGAGAGAGAGAGAGAGAGAGGGAGAGAGGTGAAGATGAGCGCAAAGCAATGCCGTGCAAACTAAAAGAGATTCGGTGATACGGATAATTTTGTTTTTTAAATGGCTGAGAAACTATTGGTAAATGATATACGATTTGTGAAGACCAACCCATTTGTACCAACATGCCCCAACATTCATTCTGAAGAGACACCTGAGAGGCCATTGGTCCTGAACCGGCTCATCAACCACGCCCGCCGCCCACCATCACGGCCGTGAATTCATCCTCACACCGGCCACTTTACCGGGGCTACACGTTTACAACACACCGCTTCCTTCGTCACTTCCCTCCCTAGACACGCACGCGCACACAGACATACACAGACACACACACACACACACACACACACACACACACACACACACACACACACACACACAACCACACACACACGTGTGTGTGTGTGTGTGTATCTAGTATAGTTACCGTATATATCCACTATAGTGTATCTAGTATAGTTACCGTATATATCCACTATAGTTACTCTGTATCTCATATAGTTACCGTGTGTGTAGTATAGTTACCGTGTATTTAGTATAGTTATCGTATACTTAGTATAGTTACCATATATGAGAGTTACTGTATACTTACAACCTATCTCTGGAGTATAGTTATCAGTTACCTTATATTAAGTATAATTCATATATTTAATAGCTGTATGTTTTCAACTGATACGATAACTTGTGATAACATGCTTGTCATGGCTGCTTGTCAACCGTTAATAACCTTTAGCTTGTGACCAAGTAACTGATGACACTTATAATAGGGAACTAAACTTTCTGCCAACTCAACAGGAGGTGACGCATACGGTTAGTTTAAAACATTCACCTCTTCCCTTCCCTGGAACCCAAGCTGAACCTGAACTTCACATGACAACCCTGAAGTCATCCTCTGTGACAGTAAAAACCAACAAACCGGGGTGACATGTTTGCTTTTTGTGCTCTCTTATCTACCAAATCATTCCAATCCTTGACAAGTCATAGCTTGCTTTATTTTTTCATATATATATATATACAGCCAGGCTATAGCAGGGCTAGAAAGCAGCTCCGCTGGTAGTATTGTTGTGAGTGCATTGTCTGTCTTCCTGTAGATTACGTTGTGATCCAGCCCTCAGGAAAGGGATATCTTCATGGACCAGCAAATGGCCCTTTATTACGAGCCATTCATAATCTCTGCTGCCTCATCAGCTGCTCTAAAGCTAGTGCAGCTGAGATTAATAGTAATAGTAGACTCAGAGAGCAAAGCTAAGGAAACTGATCCTACTGGACAGATTTATTCACCTCTCTCTCTCTCTCTCTCTCTCTCTCTCTCTCTCTCTCTCTCTCTCTCTCTCTCTCTCTCTCTCTCTCTCTCTCTCTCTCTCTCTCTCTCTCTCTCTCTCTCTCTCTCTCTGTATCATCATTCATTCAAGGAAAGAACACAGCGTACAAAGTTCCTCATAGCGGGGAGCAGTGTTATCCTACAGTCCATTCATAATTGATGTGCATAATGGATTAACAAGGGATCGGTTACAGTTAATGGATGGATCTCCACAGCGGTTCTCCCTTTCTACCCCTCTCGCTGTTCCAGTTTTCCCACCACTATCCTGTCTTTTATCTCCCTAAGAAATGTTCAGAAGTTCTTGTAGAGAGGAGCCAATCACCATAACGTACACGTGTTCTGTCTGTGGTTTTTGAGGACGTGTGTGTGTGTGTGTGTGTGTGGTGTGTGTGTGTGTGTGTGTGTGTGTGTGTGTGTGTGTGTGTGTGTGTGTGTGTGTGTGTGTGTGTGTGTGTGTGTGTGTGTGTCTGTGTGTGTGTGTGTGTGTGTGTGTGTGTGTGAGAGTCTGTGTGTGTGTGTGTGTGTGTGTGTGTGTGTGTGTGCGTGTGTGCGTGTGCTAGGGTTCACGTCCTAACAAGCGAGGGCAGCTCGGCACTTATGTGACAAGGCCGGTCATGTGACCCTGCTCGAACCTCACACCTGTCCCCTAAGTCCTGATGGATTCTGCCCCGCTGGCGTTACCATGGCGACGCCGATGGCAGCAACCTCTATGGTGGCGCGGTGTGTTGACACATCCGCGCTCTCCGTCTCCACATAACGCAGGCTAAATATAAAACTAAATTTCGCCCCAACTCGAGTTTCGACCAACTGTTTTCACTAACTGTTTTTCAACACTGGTTGCATCAACACTGGAACACTGTTTCCCCGTTTCAGGTCCAGCCCAGACCAACCCAGACCACTGTGGCCTAGCTGCGAAGGTCTGGGCTAGGTCCGATCCGGTCCAGGTCCCGCCTCAATGAAGGGCCTCTCCATTTCATCCGTTTCCCTGACAGGGTTTTCCCAGTGAATGGAAAAGCATCTTTGGAGATCTTTTGGTGGATGAAGCATCGATGTGCGTGGCCTGAGCTGCAGAAGTCATTCAGAACCAGTCTGCCTCCTGCTGTGAAGGGTCAACCTGTCAAAGGAGGACAGTTTCTGTTGACCGGTTGTGGGTGGCTGGGGTAAGGTTTAGCTCTCCTTCCAAGCCCCGCAGCCTTCTGATGAGTCCCTTTATCATCCCACAGCAGAGGATCCAAATTGTTGTGAGTCTCTCTCTCTCTCTCTCTCTCTCTCTCTCTCTCTCTCTCTCTCTCTCTCTCTCTCTCTCTCTCTCTCTCTCTCTCTCTCTCTCTCTCTCTCTCTCTCTCTCTCTCTCTCTCTCTTGCTTCACAACTGCTATCATTAAACACGATTTCACACACTACAGTACCAGACTAGAGAATACATTAGCATACTGGAATATTATATTTTCTTTCACACACACACAAACTTCTCTCTCTCTCTCTCTCTCTCTCTCTCTCTCTCTCTCTCTCTCTCTCTCTCTCTCTCTCTCTCTCTCCCTCTCTCTCTCCCCCCTCTCGTCCAGGCTTCTCTGTGTATGTATCAGGGGACTGGGAGGCGATATTTACGTGGGTGATGGAACAGTGTTTGTAGAAAGTGTCCGTCTGTTTAATGTCCCTGATGTTTCCTGAGGTCCCAGGATGTTTAGAGGCCTCTAAGAGCTGGACCCCACAGGACCCAGGGCTGTTTAGAGACCTCTAGACCTGGACTACTCAGGACTGGGTCGTGGACTGTTTAGAGACCTCGTGGACCTGAACCCCTCAGGTCATGGACTGTTTAGAGACCTCGTGGACCTGGACCACTCAGGACCAAGTCATGGACTGTTTAGAGACCTCGTGGACCTGGACCACTCAGGACCAGGTCATGGACTGTCTAGAGACCTCGTGGACCTGGACCACTCAGGACCAGGTCATGGACTGTCTAGAGACCTCGTGGACCTGGACCACTCAGGACCAGGTCATGGACTGTCTAGAGACCTCGTGGACCTGGACCACTCAGGACCAGGTCATGGACTGTCTAGAGACCTTGTGGACCTGGACCACTCAGGACCAGGTCCTGGTCTGTTTAGAGACCTCGTGGACCTGAACCACTCAAGACCAGGTCATGGACTGTTAAGAGACCTCATGGACCTGGCCCCCTCGGGACCAGGTCCTAGGGCTGTTTCGAGACCTGGAGATGAGCTCATAACAGTTACACAACGACGGTAGTAAAAAAGTATCATAAAGTGGGTTTGGGTCGTAACCATGGAGATAACACCCGCCCCTCTTTCCTAAAACTCCAAAACACATTTTTTTAAATCACAAAATGTTCAAATTCCATCTGAGAAAGTGGTTTTACTGGCTCTTTAAATTACATAGTGTTGAACTCATCCAATTCAGCGAAGAGTTCACTGGCTCTTTAAATCTCATAGTGTTGAACTCATCCAATTCAGCGAAGAGCTCACTGGCTCTTTAAATCTCATAGCTTGAAACTGTCGTTGACTGCTGCTGCTGCTGTTCTCGTGGGGGCCTGGCAGTCGGTGTGTGTGTGTGTGTGCGTGTGTGTGCGCGTGTGTGTGTATGTGTGTGCGAGCGGGTGTGTGTTACTTCCTGGGTTACAGGGGAAGTGGTGATGACAGACGTGTGTGGACGCATTGTTGATGATGATGCAATGTCCCAATGGTCTTTACTAGGCACTAGAGCAGACTAGACCAGACAAGACACTGTGTGTTTATCTCTCTCTCCCCCTCTCTCTCTCTCTCTCTCTCTCTCTCTCTCTCTCTCTCTCTGAAGAAGTGACGTATCGATTGTCATCGCAGTTCAGTTATTCAGGTCATGGGAAGGGTGGGAGTCTGTTTCCTGGAACCGGGCCTTACTCTTTAATCATCTCCGGAGACATTATTGGGTTGGGTGAGCTCAGGAGGTAGAGCAGGTTGAATTGTATCCAGGAGGTTGCTAGTTCGATCCCCGGCTCCCCCTAGCTTGGTGTCGAGGTGTCCCTTAGAAAGACACTTAGCCCTAACTGCTCCCGACGAGCTGGCTGTCGCCTTGCACGGTTGACTCCGCCGTCGATGTGTCAATGCGTGTATTGACCGTTGTCAGTCGCTTTGCTAAAAGCGTCTGCTAAATGCAAATGACACCCCGTAGGGTAGATATGACGTACTCTCTCTTTGTCTGCTCTCTCTCTTTCTGTCTCTCATTTCATCTCCTTCTCATCGGTCTACAATTACAATCAGGGCATTTAGCAGCCGCTTTTATCCGAAGCGACTTACATCAGCTATTACACACATTGACACACCGACGGCAGAGTCAACCATGCAAGGCGACAGCCAGCTCGTTGCAGACCCCCTGGGGTCCTGGGGTCCTAGGGGGCAGCCCTGGCTCTGCCTCACCTCCGTCCCATCTTCACCACCCTGGTGGGTGGAGGTGCTGGCGGAGCTTCTGGTGGTGTTGGTGGTGGTGGTGGTGGAGAATAGTTCAGAGGAAGTCTAAATCCTCAATGATTCCTAATGGATCCAGCAGATAACACCATGAAGCAGACTGAGTCACATCTCTCGTTTCTCTGATCTTATCCTCATAAAGATCTGGTTCTCTTTATTGCCCAACAGCTGGTTGGTCCCTTCATCTGTTTCTCTGTATTTTATCATTGAGGGAGAAACTCCATGACATCTCTCTGTTATCTCACCCCACCCAAGGAGATTTGGTTTAGTCGATGCGTGAAAGACGAGGTAGCTAGCCACACAAAAGCAGTTTGTTAAGTAGACGGTTTGGATTCAGACGGGTGAATCGTCAGTCAACAACAGAAAAAGATTTCCTTGTGTTCTATCTTCTGGAATCGCAATATCACAGCAAACACCACCTCCAAGTCTGATAAACACTACCTTCCAGCCCGACCAGACTCCCGTACCTTCATCTGGAAGGGGTTTATAATGAGAGAAGGAGGTGGATGGCACCCAAACAGTTGCTGATTAAATTCCTCGGCTGCACTTTCGACTTGCCTTTGGAGCAAGAAACCTAGCACCTTGTCTCAGTAGGTCTGTCAGGACCTTTCTGACGTGTGTGTGTGTGTGTGTGTGTGTGCGTGCGTGCGTTTGTGCTTGGGTGTGTGTGTGCATGCGTGTTTAAATGCCTGAGTTACAGCCGCCTACAGGACTAAGATCTGTGTTAAGGACCTCGTCTGAGATCTGTGTCAAGGACCTGGTCTGAGATCTGTGTTAAGGACCTGGACTAAGATCTGTGTTAAGGACCTGGTCTGAGATCTGTGTGAAGGACCTGGTCTGAGATCTGTGTTAAGGACCTGGTCTGAGATCTGTGTTAAGGACCTGGTCTGAGATCTGTGTTAAGGACCTGGTCTGAGATCTGTGTTAAGGACCTGGTCTGAGATCTGTGTTAAGGACCTGGTCTGAGATCTGTGTTAAGGACCTGGTCTGAGATCTGTGTTAAGGACCTGGTCTGAGATCTGTGTTGTGTCTGCAGATGTGGAGCCCATCACCAGCACCACCTCCACCTCCAACCACCCCCCCCTCGGGAGGAGCGGGAGAAACCCCCTGCGGTCCCTCTACAACGGAGATCAGGTGGGGACACAAACACACACACACACACACACACACACACACACACACACACACACACACACACACACACACACACACACACACACACACACACACACACACACACACACACAGCTACACACACACATGCACAACAACACATATACAAACAAGCATACCAACACATACATGCAGACCAACAAATACACACAAACAACACACACACACATCCACACACGCACACACACACACACACACACACACACACACACACACACACACACACACACAGACACACAGACACACACCATGTAACGCACTACACAGAGTGAGGTGCGTTACATCACTCTGGACCACACAGCTGAACTCAAGAAAGGGACACCTTAGAAAGATTTCCCTCTCTGACAAATGAGACGTTCTTAACTGCTCAACTTGACATGAAGATGAAATATAATAATATAGCATTCAGTAATGGATTACATTTTCACATTTCCCCGTTAGTTTCTAATGCCTCCATCTGCTGCGAGACGTGAAGGTGTGTGTCCTCCTCCAGGCAGTGAGATCCCTCTGGCTAAATGGTTTCCTGTTTCAAAGCTCACAGTTCTTAATGAAAACAGGTTCCTGGCCTTCATAACATGTCCTAACACACTAGTCCTCCGGGCCAGACAGGTGGCCATTCATCTCCCAGCACCACTGGTTTCCAATCCAAACATCGGCCTGGATAAGAGTCCAGGACACAAACATCTTTCCATCCCATAATGTACATCACACCCCATTACATTACATTTGCGTTTAGCAGACGCCTCCATCCTTAAAATATGTCAAAGTGAGGTTGGGGACAATCGTAGCGTGCAATCAGAATTACAGTAAAAACACTTCGAAAAGAGGAGAACTATGTAGGGACTTAAATCGCCTTGTCTGTGGATAAACAGAACCGTTCGAATGCAAGCAGACTCCACAGAGCTTCTGACAACAAGTGGCGAGAGCAGCCCTAGATATCAGTGGGTCATTCTGAGCATGTTTGCAGGCTGGATTCCTACAAAAGGATCATATTGGGAGTGTTGTGGTGGCATGGCTGGAAACCATGACCCCCCCCCCCCCCCCTCCCAGTGCCCACCCTGGTGGTGATGAGGTCTGCTCTGTTGAAGTCATTTGAGATCAAGTGGGATTACTTCCCCAGTAATAATAGTACCACTGCTACTGGTACTGTTACTAAAACTGTAAGTAACTAGTGAACAGTTCCTGCTCATGTTCAGGCACCGTATTACCTTGTACAGGTAATTAAGTACAGGTAACTGATTAACAGGTAGCTAGTGTAAAGGTATTTCAGAACAGGTAACTGATTAACAGGTAGCTAGTGTAAAGGTATTTCAGAACAGGTAACTGATTAACAGGTAGCTAGTATAAAGGTAATTAAGTGCAGCTAATAAATGCACAGGTAACTCATGGTGAGGTACCCAATGAACAGCCAACTAATTATATGTTGTGTGTATATACCCGTCATTAATAATGATTAACGGGTGGCTAATGTGAAGGTCACTAATGTCCAGGTAACTTACATACAGGTCATTATTGTACAGGTGTGTGTGCAGGAATACGTGAATGCATGAATATCAGCATGGAGATCACCCTAGTGGTCATAGAAGTGTTGTACATGAGACCCCCACTAATCATACCCCTCTCCCCCCCCCCCCCCCCACCCCCAGGACTCTGACCAATCGTATGCCCAGTCGAGGCTACGGGGCCGCCGCGAGCTGCTGGAGGAGGCGTGTCTTAGCCAGACCAGGAAGAGGCGAGTCCTGTCCCCGGACGACCTCCGACACCTCATCGTGGACGACAAGCATGGCCTCATCTACTGCTACGTGCCCAAGGTAACCACACAGATATCATATAGAGACACATCTAGATACAGCTCTACGCCTGACTAGACATATACACTGCATTGTGCAATCATTATCTAGATATAGCTCTAGGTCTGACTAGAGGTACTGCTATCATTATCTAGATATAGCTCTAGGCCTGACTGAACATATACACTGCTCTCATTATCTATATATAGCTCTAGGTCTGACTAGACATATACACTGCTATCATTATCTAGATATAGCTCTAGGCCTGACTAGACATATACACTGCTATCATTATCTAGATATAGCTCTAGGCCTGACTAGACATATACACTGCTATCATTATCTAGATATAGCTCTAGGCCTGACTAGACATATACACTGCTATCATTATCTAGATATAGCTCTACGCCTGACTAGACATATACACTGCTATCATTATCTAGATATAGCTCTAGGTCTGACCAGAGGTACTGCTAACACTATCTAGATATAGCTCTACCTCTGACTAGATGTTTACACATCTATCACTATCAAGGTTCAGCTCTAGGTCTGACTAGAGGTACTGCTAACAATATCTAGATATAGCTCTACGTCTGACTAGACATATACACTGCTATCATTATCTAGATATAGCTCTAGGTCTGACTAGAGGTACTGCTAACACTATCTAGATATAGCTCTACGTCTGACTAGATTGTTTACACATCTATCACTATCTAGGTTCAGCTCTAGGTCTGACTAGAGGTACTGCTAACAATATCTAGATATAGCTCTACGTCTGACTAGAGGTACTGCTAACACTATCTAGGTTCAGCTCTAGGTCCGTCCGTCTTTCCCTCTGTACTCCGTCTGTCTCCGGCCTGAGGCGTGCAGTGCGGCGGTAGTGATTCCCCTCCCGTCCAACAGGTGGCGTGCACCAACTGGAAGCGTGTGCTGATGGTGCTGACGGGCGACGGCCGCTACTCGGACCCGCTGGCCATCCCGGCCCACGAGGCCCACGTGGCGGGCAACCTGCGCACGCTGTCCGAGTTCCCGGCCGCCGAGATCAACCGCCGGCTGCGCTCCTACCTCAAGTTCGTGTTCGTGCGGGAGCCCTTCGAGCGGCTGGTGTCGGCCTACCGCAACAAGTTCACGCGCAGCTACAACGAGGCCTTCCACAAGCGCTACGGCACCAAGATCATCCGCCGGCACCGGCCCGGCGCGCGGCCCGGCGCGGTGGAGGCCGGCGCCGACGTCTCCTTCCGGGAGTTCATCCAGTACCTGGTGGACCCCCGCACGCAGCGCGAGGAGCCCCTGAACGAGCACTGGGAGCGGGTGCACTCGCTGTGCCACCCCTGCCTCATCCACTACGACGTGGTGGGCAAGTACGAGACGCTGGAGCCCGACTCCCAGGCCGTCCTGGGGCTGGCGGGCGTCCAGGGCAGCGTGCGGTTCCCCTCCTCGGGGAAGAGCGCCCGCACCGACCGGGACATGGCGGCCCGCTTCTTCCAGGACGTCAGCCCCTTCCTGCAGAAGAAGCTGGTCAACATGTACCGCATGGACTTCCTGCTGTTCAACTACTCCATGCCGCGGTACCTCCGCACGCCCTGAGGAACACCGGGGAGGATCAGGGGAACCCGGCACTTTGTTCACGTCTCTCGGGCGTTCCTCCCGCCCGTACTCGCTGTAAAGGAGGTTAAAGACTGAGGCCCTCTGGTTGGGTTCCTTGGCGAGGGGAATCCATTTTGTGCCGACTTGACGGACTGACGGACAGAGGAAGGGACAGGCTTTGGTTCTGTTGCTTCGCCCGCTCGAAAAAGAAATGGAAGAAGCGCTTTTTGAATCCAGGCTCGCCAGTCTCCCGAAACAGGAAGGGAAGTGAAATGAGGAGCGAGTCGGAACACAGAAGGGCCTCTATCCGGGCCCCCGGGGGACGACAAGGAAATAGTTCACTGTGTTTGCAGCTCAGCTCAAAACGCCAATGGGTGGAATTGCTGCGTTGGAATAGATTCAAATGCCCTTTCTAGGACTGCCTGGGACAGTTCAGGTGTCTGAGTTTTTGAAGGTGGTATTGTTTTAGTTTGAGGATTTTAAGGTGGCATTTTATAGATGGAGGCTGTTAAGGTGGTATTGTTTTAGTTTGAGTCTGTTAAGATGGCATTTTATAGATGGAGACTGTTAAGGTGGTATTGTTTTAGTTTGAGGCTTTTAAGGTGGTATTGTTTAGGTTGAGGCTGTTACGGTGGTATTGTTTTAGTTTGAGGCTGTTAAGGTGGTCTTTTTAGTTGAGGCTGTTATGTATTCTTAAGTTTGAGGCACTAAAGGTGGTATTGTTTTAGTTTGAGGCTGTTAAGGTGGTATTTTTATAGTTTAAGGCTGTTAGGTGGTATTGTTATGTTTGAGGATGTTAAGGTGGTATTGTTTAGCTTGAGGCTGTAAAGGTGGTATTGTTTAGTTTGAGGCTGTTCATGTGGTATTGTTTAATTGAGGCTGTTAAGGGGGTATTGCTTAGTTTTGGGCTGTAAAGGGGGTATTGTTTAGTTTCGGGCTGTAAAGGTGGTATTGTTTGGTTTGGGGCTGTTAAGGTGGTATTGTTTGGTTTGGGGCTGTTAAGGTGGTATTGTTTAGTTTGGGGCTGTTAAGGTGGTATGGTTTGGTTTGGGGCTGTTAAGGTGGTATTGTTAATGTGGTATTGTTTTTTTGGAGACTGTTAAGGTGGTATTGTTTAGTTGAGGCTGTTAAGGTGGTCTCAATCTTCTTCAAACTTTGTCCAAGACGTTCAAGAAGCAGGATCTTCTCGCGTCAACGTTCACGAGCGAACACACCGACTGTGAAACAGAAGACACCTTTGGAGTCCCTGAAACGTTATTTATGAAACAAGCACAAGAGTATTTATGATGAGGAGGAAACGGACTCTCTGTGATGGTGTGCTGAACATGTTTTGTATCTATTTCCTCTGAAACAGTTGTTGAAACTGAGGGCTGGAACTCATCTGTCGCTTTTTAGCTGTTCTGCACAACCAGCTGTCGCCAGGTAGAATTAGTCTTCTCGAAGATTGAGAAACTTGAAGTGAAGAATAAAATGTTTAAATATGCAGCAACACAAACTAAGGGACTGATGTTGTTACTTTAATGCCACTCCCATATAGACA
Organism: Gadus morhua; assembly: GCF_902167405.1. Classification (NCBI taxonomy): domain Eukaryota; kingdom Metazoa; phylum Chordata; class Actinopteri; order Gadiformes; family Gadidae; genus Gadus; species Gadus morhua. The sequence continues at coordinate 21,471,087 of NC_044048.1, read as the reverse complement.
CAGGACAGTGTGTGTGTGTTTTGGAGCCATATCATCATTCCAGTAGGTGCATTTCTCTGACTGAGAGTGTGTGTGGATTATGTGTGTGTGTGTGTGTGTGTGTGTGTGTGTGTGTGTGTGTGTGTAGCTCTGTGCAGGTTGAGCAAACAAGCAGATGACTGTGGTTCAGCTCCAGAGCTCTGGTCAGTGGTGCTCTTGTTCAGAATGAACGCACACACACACACACTCACACCCTTACACACACCTACTGACTTCATGTCAGCCTGCTGTAAACCTGGGGATGGATGCAGTCTCCGGATCACCTTCTGTTCACTCTGAGTTCGGCGAGTTCTGGCCTTATACTCGTGGTTAGCGTCCGTGGACGAGTCATCTCTCACCCGCTCTCCTTAAGGTTCAGATATTTTGAGCCCTGTGTTCATGAAGCTGTGTTATTGTGTGTCTAGACTCAACCCGTCCCTATCACTCTGTAATGACAGCAGAGTCCTCTTGTAGTTTGGAAACATGTGCTACAGTCCAGGAAAAACTTCCCACTGCTTGCTGTAGGCCGTGACGGACAGACAGACAGCAGGCCTTGTCCTAACCTCACTCTCTCTCCCCCCCTCTCTCTCTCTCTCTCCTGGTGCTAACCTCTCTCTCTCTCTCTCTCTTTCCCCCTCCCTCTCTCTCCCTCGCTCAGAGGAGCTCCATGAGGACTCAGGGAGGGTGAGGGAACGTCGGCCCCACTGCGGCTGAGGTGTAAACCCTGAGGATTCTTCCTCAGCGCTCTCCAGGTGGAATAAGAAGATGATTCGGCCCCTTTTTGGCAACGTGTTTAAATCGTCCATCTCGCTAGATATTGACTAGTTTTAAAATGTCTGCTATAGAAACACAGTTACCTCTGTGACAACGTCTGAAGTCACTTGATCTGGGCCACATGCCCGCATGTTTAGTAACCCTGAGGTGTTTAAAGAAGCAGGTTCAAGTTTTCTCACGTTGCTGAGAATACCGTCAACCTGATGAAACGTTGTTCTCTTACAGCTGCATTGCGCCAAAGCTTAAGAATTTAGTATTTTATTGGTTGGAACAGTTAAACGGTAACCAGGGGAAATGTTGACCGATCCGAATACAACCGAACAATAGCATATCTATAAAAGAAAACGAGAAGAAGTAATTATATTTTATTGTTCTTTTAGGTCATATGAAAATAGAACCGTCCACAGACACACAACACAACAACACAATCACACATTTTTACCATCGCCACAACTTGTGTGCACACAAACAAACAAAGACACACGGACTCGGAAGCTCAGACAACTATGCTGTTTTGAAGAAAAGGCATTTCATCGCTGCACGTTCAACCAACGTGCACGTCTGTCACTAAAGTGCATGTGTAACCAACGTGCATGTCCGTCACTAAAGTGCACATGTAACCAACACGCACGTCTATCACTAAAGTGCACCAGTCATAACGTGCACGTCTGTCACTAAAGTGCACGGGTAACCAACGTGCACGGGTAACCAACGTGCACGGGTAACCAACGTGCACATCCTTTTCTAAAGTGCACGTAGGACCGAGTGGCAGTGAGTGTGTAGGGGGTTTCCCACCCAGCGTGCGTGAAGACACCGTTTTGAACAAAGCTTCTAAGGTTCTGCACACAGACACAAAGTGCTGCTGTTTCTTTAAGTTAAGATCAGGAGGTCAGCCATCTCTAGAGGTATTTCCCACGACCTTCAGATGAGTAACATTACGTGTACGTTCGTGCAACTCCACATTGGTACGGTGATTTCACACGCTAGTTTCTACTGTCCAGGACACTCATGTTCCCATGGTGGGACATGTGTAGCTGCAGAAGGCCCTGGGACTGCTGTGGGCCTGTGAGAGGCGTCTTAACGTCCAGACGAAGCACATCACGACAGAATACATCACGGCGACGACTACCTTTAACTTTGGCATGTTTGTTTTGATGGATGATTTGCTGCAATCAGAGAGGACGGGGTTCAACTTAAGACAGCTTTTTACTGTGCTACTTTGAGGTACTGCTGATGCTTTTGATACTGCAGTACTAGTTCGACGAAAAAGACAGAGCTGGCAATATGACGGTACACTTGATGGACGAATATTGTTACGCATATATAAGGCTAATATTTTTTAAATGTTGTGCATAGAGATGAGCTGAGGAGACGTTGCAAACTGCAAGACAACATGATGAGGTAAGACATGTCACTGAGTGACTCAGTTATGATGACAATCAACAACGCGTTCTGCTTCCGCAACAGAAAACAACAGGGCTGTGAGAGTCTCTAGGGTTTAACACATTTGGAAGAAAGTACTTCCTCAATTCTAAACAACCCGGTATTGACGTACTATATCAGACGGTATTGTAGAGATGAGACGGAAATTTTAGATAGTTAAGATATTAGGTTATAAAATAGGGACTCTGTTGTCATCAGAGACGGATCTTTAGGTCTTTGGCTCTGCACAACTTTGCATAGCTTGCTTAATGACTTGTCCCCATGGGCGTGTGTGGGGCAACATTCGGGGAAACACATTCCTCTGACTACATGATCGGGAGGAACTTCAACCTTAAAACACAAAACTGGGTCATTTTTCTAATCTAATGTCAAATGAAAATTTCAATCAATTGTTTCTTATCCCGGCTACGAAGGCGTCCACGTTCATGGCAATGGATATTACTCTGAATATGTACAGAGAACAAGAAAGTGGGCCAAATCATGAATTCCAGTAGGTATTTTAATTTTTTTCATTTCCCCACACGACCTCTCTCTGAGATATGAAGTCGTGTTCCTGCTCAAGTGATTCACAGTGTGGCCCAAGAGCTGCTGCCACGCATTACTACTCTCGTTATTACCAGGCTAGCTGCTACCGCGCTAGCGTAGCATGCTAACCTAGCATGCTGACCTAGCATTCTAGCGTAGCACGCTATGACCCCCAGGAAATCCAGATGATTGCGTGTGTGTATGTGTGTGTGTGCGTGTGTGTTTGTGTGTGTGTCTGTGTGTGTGTGAGTGTGTGTCTGTGTGTGTGTGTGAGAGAGACTAAATCCTATATTTGAATCCCTTCATACTGAAAGAGGAAGTATTTAACGACTTGCCGTTACTAACCATGGCAACTGCCATCGTCACCTGGTTGCTATCCGAGCCAATCAGAAACACAGACAGGTTTGACCGTACTGTCTGGCTACTACTGTAAATGTTTGGATTGGTTAACCAGGGCATGAGTCAGCGTTTTGTCACAGAGTCTGCTTGGCAACAAGGTGGAGTCTATTTATGTCCAATCACGGGATTAGTCTTCTAATATCAGACCAATCACGGGGCTTCTCCCTCCTCTGAGTGTGGTGGAAGGCCGTAGAAGGAGAGGGGGCAGGTCTTGTGCTCACTGGCCCACGCCGTGGACCAATGAGGTGCAGCGGAAGCAGAGGGCCAGGAAGCCGGTGCCCAGCAGGTCCCCCAGGGCCGTCAGGTAGGGGATGGAGAAGTTGTCCGGGTCCAAGCTCCGCCTCCACATCACACGCACGATCAGGTCGGCCACGTACAGCAAGATGGTCACCTAGAGAGAGGGAGAGAGAGAGAGAGAGAGGGGGGGGTGGGAGAGAGAGGCAGAGAGAGAGAGAGGGAGAGAGGGGGGGGGGGGAGAGAGAGAGAGAGAGAGAGGGAGAGAGAGAGCGTTTAGGACAAGGTGAGAGAGAGAGAGAGAGAGAGAGAGAGACGTTAGGACCAGGTGAGAAAGTGAGGGAGAGAGAGGTTAGGACCGACAGAGATGCTGGTCAACAAAACATAGCAAATAAGAAACTCCCGGTTCTTATTAGTGCGTCTGTGTGAGTGTGTATGTGTGCGTGTCGCGTGTGAGAATGTAAACGTGTGTGTGTATGTGAGTGTGTGCGTGTGTGAGTGTGTATGTGAATGTACGCGTGTCTGAGTGTGTATGTGAATGCGTGCGTGTTTGAATGTGTGTTTATCCGTGTGCGTGAATGTGTGTGCATCTGTGAGTGTCTACATGCATGCATTCGAGGGCCTGACTTGTTCAACTCATTGTTTGCTTTAATAAAGGATCGCCTCTACACTTCCAGTAACTTTGTTTACAAGCTGCTCGATGAGAAACTCCCCCATAATGAGAACCCCCCCCCCCCGTTCCGAGGGCTGATTCCCTGTCGGCTCTCATTAGCTTTAGGAACACAACTTGGCCCGAGTGCCTGCTACTTTCTGCTCTGTCCTGTTCTTGTCCTGTTCTTGTTCTGCTCTCTGGACCTCGGCACTGACAGCCTGACAGCCAGGACCGCTCCCAGTGTTCCCAGTGTTCCCAGTCCGAGCTACGGGAGGGGCAGCAACAGGGTTTAGTGTCCTGGCATCCCCGGGATGGAGAGAGGTGTTTGTGTGTGTATGTGTGTGTGTGTGAGTCCATGCGTGTGTGTGTGTGTCTGTGTGTCCATGTGTGTGTGTGTGTCTGTGCCAGTATGTCCATTTGTGTGTGTGTGTGTGTGTGTGTGTGTGTGTGTGTGAGTGCGCTTCCATGTGTGGGTATGTCAATGCGTGTCTGTGTTTGGTGTATGCGAGTGTGTGTCCATATGTTTGTCCATGTGTGTGTGTGTGTGTGCGAGTGTGTTTCCCTGTGTTGGTATGTCCATGCGTGTGTGTGTGTGTGCGTGCGCGTCCCGGCCCAGACCTGCAGCAGTGCGGCCGCCAGGTAGCAGAGGGTGAAGGTGACCCCGATGGGCGGGGCGTCGGCCCCCTGGAGCAGAGAGATGGAGTACAGGAAGACCATGTGACCCGGGACCACCAGCATCAACAGCACCCGCGCCGACCGCGAGTTGACCCCTGGGGGAGGAGTCAGACAGCACGTCACATGACCGTCACCCCTGGGGGAGGAGTCAGACAGCACGTCACATGACCGTCACCCCTGGGGGAGGAGCCAGATAGCACGTCACATGACCGTCACCCCTGGGGGAGGAGCCAGACAGCACGTCCCCCCTGGGGGAGGAGTCAGACAGGACATCAGATGACCGTCACCCCTGTGGGAGGAGCCAGACATGACCATCACATGACCATCACCGCTTGGGGAGGAGTCAGACGGGACGTCACATGACCATCACATGACCATCACCGCTGGGGGAGGAGTCAGACATGACCATCAACCCTGGGGGAGGAGTCAGACAGGACGTCACATGACCTCCCGGCCAGGTACCTCACTCACTGACCCGTTCCCCGTCGGGCCCAGATCACACTGCGGTGTAGGGACAGGAAGTAACCAGAGTTGTTCCGATATTATTGTTTTCCTTCCCGATACCGATTCCTGAACTTGAGCATTGGCCGATTTGGCGTCTAGCATTGTAACTACTGATAGCGCTTTTTCTTATTGAAGGGTTCTCGTACGATGACAGCATGGTAAGGTCGGTTCATTTACTGTCGATCAAATCTTTTTTTTCCAGAACTAGATCATTTACATTTATGAACCTATTATAATACATTTGTATTCTTATAGTTAAGCGTCCATGCATCTATGTTTTTCCGACTTGGTAGCTCGAAGCACGTAGGTCGGAGATGATGAACGAGCTAGTCATGATGGTATCGGATCGGCTCATAGACTTAGACAGTACCGATCCCCGATACTGCACTTTAGGCAGATTCCTAAAAGGAATTTCCGATACCAGTATCAGAAATTTCTCAGATACTGCCGGTTTCGGAACTCTAGAAGTCACGGTGATTAATCTCCATGCCCAAAATAAAGCCTTTCCAAACGTAAACGTACATGCTGGTTCTACACCGTTAAACAATACGATTTTCTTTGGGCTTCTCGTGCACCTAAACACTTCTACACTCGCGTTATCTGTTATTGTTGGATCTAGATTCACTTTGTTCAAATCTAACCTCTCTGGTGCAGCTGTGATGCATGTATCGATTTCTAGTTGGAATATATTTGGATATTCCAATAAATGATTGCCTTAATTGTGTTTGTACGGCTCGTATAAAACCCAGATGGAGATCATGAGACAAGGCGATGTTGATCGTACTGTTGGCAGTCTCACTCGTCAGTCCGTTAATAAACCCGTTACATAAATGTACTATCTCTGTTTAGGATTACACCACCCTGTGTTGAAATGTGGCACCTCTGATGTAACTGTTAACACCGCTAACTTAAAACATGTGTATTCTACCACCATTGTGCTTGGTTAAACTATGTTATGCACAACATTTCTGCAAGTATTTTATGGGCGACTACTTTTCATTGTATGCTTTGGCTACAGCTTATGTATGTTGTACGTCCTGGCACTTATTGTAAGCACTTATGGTCTGTTGTACGTACTGGCACTTATTGTAAGCACTTATTGTATGTTGTACGTCATGGCACTTAATGTATGCACTTATTGTACGTTGTACGTCGTTGCACTTAAAAATAGTACTTAGCATTGTGTAGCGTCTTTTCCTAGCTATCTTTGTTGGATACGGGGAATGGGTTAACCTAGCGATTGTTAGTGCTTGGCACTTGGTTCTATGAACATCCTAACTGTACCAACAGCGATATATTGTTGTTTCTCCTTCTTCTTACAAATGTACTTAAGGTAAGTCGCTTTAGAGAAAAGCGTCCGCTAAATACCCTAAATGTAAATGTACACTAGGCGGACATGTTCAGAACCATCTGCTGAATTTCGAGGACATAAGTCGTGCTGTCTGAGAGGTTTTTCAACCTGCAGGTGTTAAGCCTCGACAAGAACGGCTTACAGAAGACCTGCTTGTCCACTGTGTGGATGGGCTTCGTGTTTAGGGGCGTGAGACAGCAGCTGTAAAGCCTTAACAACATAATACAATAGTGCATTATTGGCTTTTGAGGGGAAATAAAACTCTCAAAGTCATCTGCAGCCAATTCAAACTGGCCGGGAGCGAAACGCTACAGAGCAGACAATAACGGCAGTTTCCTCTCATATCCGCTGAACATCTCTGACATGGAGTGTCTGGGGGAACGGGAACAAGAGGCCGCTTGCACCCCTTAGACTCTGAACATGTATAAGGCAGGGGTTAGATAATACAGAGAAAGGTTATTAAGGAGCAGGTAGGGGCTAGACAGTACAGAGACAGGTCATTAAGGAGCAGGTAGGGGTTAGACAGTACAGAGACAGGTCGTTAAGGAGCAGGTAGGGGTTAGACAGTACAGAGACAGGTCGTTAAGGAGCAGGTAGGGGTTAGACAGTACAGAGACAGGTCATTAAGGAGCAGGTAGGGGTTAGACAGTACAAAGACGGGTCATTAAGGAGCAGGTAGGGGTTAGACAGTACAGAGACAGGTCATTAAGGAGCAGGTAGGGTTAGACAGTACAGAGACAGGTCATCAAGGAGCAGGTAGGGTTAGACAGTGTGAGCGCTGACCTGAGGAGAAGAAGGAGATGCAGGGGTTGGGCCAGTGCTGCCTCATCTTGTAGGGCAAGACCCCCGGGATGCTCCAGAAGTGAAGGTAGGTGGAGATCCGGCTGGCCTGGATGGCCACCAGGTTGCCCCCCACACCTGCGGGGACAGAGGGGGTCATCATGAGGGGTCACGGGGGGGTGATGAGGGGCTCATGCTCCGGGTGAACTCGTCTCAGATCCATTTTCACAGAGGGGTTTCTTCCGCTCAGAACCAAGATGGCTGCCGGGTGAAGGAGGGCTATCGACGCTCTTAACGACGTCCTAGAACTTAAGTTGTGTTCAAGCGTGTCGTAGTTCACGTTGTGGCGCACCGTGAGCAGCAATGCATGCTGGGATAGGGTGCCGGATGACCAAGCGGTTCTCCAGAGTCTGCTGATTCATTCCACACACTCCTGCTTCTGTTCATTAGTATTCTGCAAGCTGCTTTTCGACAAGATAATGGAAGATGCAATTTTAGATTTATCCAATTTTGTGAAGCGTTGAAGATAAGATTAGCTACACTCGCCGGGATTGCGAGACACTTCTCCAACTAAGATCGATTAATATCAATTAATCAATACACCGTTATGTTAAGTGAGGCGGTCGTGTCTGCGTCTGTGTGCATCTGTGTGTGTGTGTACGTGCCTGCGTGCGTGCGCATGTGTGTGTGTGTGTGTGTGTGTGTGTTTTTGTGTGTGTGTGTGTGTGTGTGTGTGTGTGTGTGTGTGTGTGTGTGTGTGTGTGTGTGTGTGTGTGTGTGTGTGTGCGCGTGCGTGTGTGTTTCTGCAGGCGTGCGTACGTGCTTGTGGGTT
>NC_044048.1:21442900-21457900 GCF_902167405.1 Gadus morhua | reverse complement strand
CAGAGACAACATCAAGAGGCGTCATGCATGTGGCGCAGGGGATGGAGCGGGTTGGCTGGTAACCGGGAGGTTGCTAGTTCAATCCCTGGCTCCTCCTCCTAAAGAGTGTCGAGGTGTCCCTGAGCAAGACACCCCACCCTAACTGCTCCTGACGAGCTGGCTGTCGCCTGGCATGGTTGACACCGCCGTTGGTGTGTGAGTGTGGGTATGAATGGGTGAATGTTGGGCAATATTGTAAAAACGCTACGAGTGGCCACTGGTGAAAGAGGCGGTGTATAAATGCAGTCCCTTTACCGTTTACCATAGACACCGTGTACCGGACGCTACGTTACAGTAGACATGTTAGGCTGCTGACAGGTGGAGGGGTGGAGGTGGCGGCGGCCTGACGCTGATGGAGTTTTGGGTGGAGGACTGGAGATGATTGGTGGGCATATGAGGGTGACAGTGATGTGGGTCTGTGAGGTGATGGAGGGCGAAGGTGTTGGGGGTAGATGAGAGTGGAGGTGGAGGGTGGAGGTGTTGGGGGTAGATGGGGGTTGAGGTGGAGGTGTTGGGGGTAGATGAGGGTGGAGGTGGAGGGTGGAGGTAGTGGGGGGTACGTACAGCGGTGGACAGCCGGGCTGCCAGGGTCATCTCCAGGTTCCCCTTCAGGCCGACCAGAGCAGGAACCAGGATGAAGATCTCACTGATCACCTGGAACACCTCCCAGTGCTGCACACACACGCACACACACACACACGCACACACACACACACACACACACACACACACACACACACACACACACACACACACACACACACACACACACACAATTATAATATTACATTTAAAACCAAGGTGGAGGTCTCTGGTATCCCCTCCTGCTGTATCTCCACCACTCTGGTCTCTGGTCTCTCCAATCATCCCCTCCTGCTGTATCTCCACCACTCTGGTCTCTGGTCTCTCCCATCATCCCCTCCTGCTGTATCTCCACCACTCTGGTCTCTCCTATCATCCCCTCCTGCTGTGTCTCCTCCTCCCTGGTCTCTGGTCTCTCCCAGCAGCTGTGGTTGTGTAACATCATCTGATATTCTGGTCCTGACTCCCTCACCTACTTTCCTCTTGCTCCACGTCTCTCAGCATCACCCTCCGTCCCCCCCCACCCCGCCCAGCCTCCCCCCCCCCCCCCCGCCCCCCGTCCCGTCCCGTCCCGTCCCGTCCCGGGAGACGGAGTCAACGGGTGCGGCTGAGGAGGACTGGGTCTCTGCTCTCTCTCTCTCGTCACCCCTCCGTCCTGCTGTCCTCCGTCCCTCCTCTTCACACACTCCCTCCATCCACCTCCCCCCACCCCTCCCATGGCTCCACCCCTCAATCTGTTTGTATGTGTGTGTGTGTGTGTGTGTGTGTGTGTGTGTGTGTGTGTGTGTGTGTGTGTGTGAGTTGCGTCTGAATTCCGTGTGCATGCATGTGTGTGTCTATGCGTGTGTATGTGTGCTTGTGTTGTGCCTGTACGTGTGCATGGGCCTGTGTGTGTGTGTGTGTGTGTGTGTGTGTGTGTGTGTGTGTGTGTGTGTGTGTGTGTGTGTGTGTGTGTGTGTGTGTGTGCGTGTGTGTGTGCGTGTGTGCGTGCGTGCTGGGACTGACTGAGTGGGCTCTCAGTGTCTCGGAGCTCGCAGAGGAGTAAGACAGAGGGAAGAGAAAATAAAGACTGAGAAGATGAAGATGATGGATTGGGTTAAGGTCTCAGGAAGGAAGAGAACAGCATTAAGAGAGAGGAAGAGAGTGAAGGGAGACCCCATTCGGGGGAGAGCTACAGCTTCTGTTTGGTGGCCTATTCTTCGCTCTGTTTTACGCCACATTCCAGACGGCACCCTAACGTCGACCGTGGTGACGGACGAGGCCGTCTGGGGAAGTGTCCCACTTCTGTTGGGCCGGCCACTAGCCCTAGCCTTTAGCCTAGCCACGGCCCATCCGCCAGCAAGACACAGGCACAGAAACAAGACCCAGAAACAGGGTGCTAACGAGCTGGGGCTAAAGTGAAGTTAGCTGTGGTGCTGGTGTTGTTCCGACAGCAGTAGCACCGGTGGGTCATGGGGGTGGACAAGCGAAGGCTATTCAGAGACACACCATCTCATGTATGCATGAATGTATGTGTATGTCTGTCTGTCTCTTCTCTTGTCTGTGTGTTGCTGAGGAACCCTGGAGGTGCAGTGTGTGTGGAGTGGAAGGGGTCTGAATGAGCGATACGGGAAAACCCAGCTTTCGGCCGAACTGCCGCACTTTGACCGGGCGCAGTGTTGTGATTATAGAAAAACACCAGTCATTGTAGCTGTTTAATCACATCAACGACTCTGTCCCTCCCTCCTAATCTGTTCTATACATCTCCCCCTAGCTCACTCTCTCTCTCCCTCACTTTTATATCCCCTGATGTCTCTCTCCCCACATCTCTTTCTGTCTTTTCCTATTTCTCTCACGCTCTCCCTCTCTCTCCCCCACCTCCCCAACCCATTTGTACAACCACATGAACAGGCATGTCTTGTTTTTCTCACATTAATCTGATACCACAATATCACCACACTGCTCCCCAAACACACATCGATACTCTGTACTATGTGCTTTCTGTTTCTGTTGTTCCTTATTTTGTGTTTAAATGTCCATCAATGCAGCATTAACATAAGTCTTTGTTGATAATCAAATACATTTAACCTCTTTCTCCATCCTACTAACTACTACTAACTAAATACTATTTAACCAAACTCAAAATCCATCTCTGCTTCATCCAACCATCCATCTCTTCACTCACTCATCTATTCATCCTCTATTTCTGAACCAGCAGAGTTTGGGCAAGTGGCTCATTTATGAAACATGGATAATTAATCGTACAATATTTTCTCTCTCACTATACAATCGACATATGAATCCATGAAGTACCGATACCTTTATCTATATAAATAAATCTATATATAGATGTATGTCTATAGATATACACCTATATCTCTTGATACTAAGTCTCGTACTTGGATGAGGTCCATGACGATGCCAGCAGAGTAGTGTCTACCTATTCGTCTATCTATATATATATCTATACATAACTATATATACATATCTATAGATATAGATATAACTATAGATATATCTCTTTATACTACGTCTCGTACTTGGATGAGGTCCATGACGATGCCAGCAGAGTAGTGTCTGCCGATACCTTTATCTATATAAATATATCTACATAGATCTATATCTATAGACATAAATCTATACATGTCTCCTAATGCTACGTCTCGTACTTGGATGAGGTCCATGACGATGCCGGCCGACACCATCCCCAGTCCGGACACCAGGTAGGGGACCAACACTTGTGCCGCGATGCGCCACGAGCTCTCCGGCAGGAAGCCGTGCTCGGAGCGCGTCAGCTTCCAGGTCACGCCCCTCAACTTCCTGCCCTGGAAGCAGAGTTCCAGCTCCAGGCGGGTCACCACCATGGTGAGGGTGGGGGGGGGGGGGGGGGGGGTGGGGGGTGGAGGAGTAGCGTTCAAGTGGTCCGAGACCTTTGTTTAGCCCATGGTCCTCCAGGGATATAAAACGTCAGCCGGTGATGTGGCGAGGGAGTCTGTGATTGGTCAGGAGGGCCGGACTCTTGATCTCACTGATTAAGACGCGGAGGATAACGATTGATGGAAGGTGGACTCAGAGCGACGGGGAGGGAGAGAGGACATCAATCAATGGAGGCTAATACCTCCCTCAGCCCCACTGGATAAACAACTCTGGGGGTAGACAGCCAATCAGGTGAGGGGATCAAAGAAGGGCCGGGTTGACCTTCGGAGACACGACGAAGACGTTGATGTTTACACGTATGGATCTTCCTACGTACATGGGACACGTATTACGTCAGACATCCCGGGTGTTGCGTAGATGAGCAGTTAGATAATACAAAAGAGCGAGGGCTGTTTTGAGACGAGGGAGCCAGCGGACATCGTCCTTCTCCTCTCCTCAAGGACTTTGTTGTGGAGGAAGTTTTCTCCCTTAGGTTCCAGACCATTAACTTTGAGAGGCGTCACCTCCCGTAGGAGCTGAGTCACTAGTTTAATGAACTGTCCCTCTCTCTCTTCTCTATGTCTCTCTCTTCTTCTCCCTCTCTCTTCTTCTCTATATCTCTCTCTCTTCTCTATGTCTCTCTCTCTCTTCTTCTCTATATCTCTCTCTCTTCTCTATGTCTCTCTCTTCTTCTTGTCTCTCTCTCTCTCTCTTCTTCTCTATGTCTCTCTCTCTTCTTCAATATGTCTATCTCTTCCTCGCTATATCTCTCTTTTCTTCTCTGTCCCTCTCTCTTCTATGTCTCTCTCTCTCTTCTTCTCTGTGTCTCTCTCTCCTCTTCTCTATGTCTCTTTCCTCTTCTCTATGTCTCTTTCCTCTTCTCTATGTCTCTCTCTCTCTTCTTCTCTATGTCTCTCTCTCCTCTTCTCTATGTCTCTTTCCTCTTCTCTATGTCTCTCTCTCCTCTTCTCTGTCTCTTTCCTCTTCTCTATGTCTCTCTCCTCTTCTCTGTCTCTTTCCTCTTCTCTGTCTCTTTCCTCTTCTCTATGTCTCTCTCTCTTCCTCTCTATGTCTGTCTCTCACCCACTCTATGTCTCTCTCTCCTCTTCTCTATGTCTCTTTCTCTTCCTCTCTATGTCTGTCTCTCACCCCTTCTGTGTCTCTCTCCCTCTCATTCAGGTCCTAGGTTCCTGAGTGCGTGGTACAGCGATGAATCGTCTCCTGACAGGACGTCCGTTCCCCCCCCTAACTCCAGATCTCCACGACAACACGACCCTCAGAAGCGACCAGACCTACTCTTTGACTTCCACTGAAGAAAACAACCACGACTGTAGAACTCCAATCGCTTGAACGAAAGACGGGTGAATCGTTAATCCCCGAAACGAGGCAGGTTAGAACCCGGGATGGAGTTCAAAGTCAATTCTTCCCTCGAGAAAAAAAAAAAAATCACCCTGGAAAAGGCAGAGGGTCGAAAGAGTCGTGCGTCCGGTACACCACTGCAGCTAGCCCGAGGTCCGAGGAGGTCCTCCGTCTAGTTCAGGGGGACCGTCCAGGTAGTCAGCAGGTCCTCCTCCTCTCCGTTCACCCACGACCAGCAGGTAGACGTCTCAGACGACAGCGGGATCCCGGGCTCTGGGGGAGGGGGGGGGGGGGGGGGTCTTCTGAGGACGATGATGAGCAGGAGCCGTGTAAGGACGGGGGTCTCTGGTCCAGACTACCGCCTCAGAACAGGAAACGTCAGCGGAGTGGTGAGGAGACTCCCGATAAAGTGTTTCCTCAGGAGGAGTGCGGAGGGACGTGAACACGGAGGCAGGGTAGGAAATGCAGCAGCGCTAGGAGTCATGCGGGCAAGCACTCCCTCTCTCTCCTCTCTCCCTCTTTCTCCTTCCTCTTCCTCTCTCTATTTCTCTCTCTCTCTCTCTCCCTTTCCTCTCTCCCTCTCTCTCGCCTCTCCCTCTCTTGCCTCTCACGCTCGGCTCTCTTCCTCTCTCCCCCCCTCTCTCTTTCTCTCTCTCTCTCACTCCCTCTCCCTCTCTCACCTCTATCCCTTTCTCTCTCTCTCTCTCTCTCTCGCCTCTCTCCTTCTCTCTCTCTCTCCCCCTTGCTCCCTCCGTCTCTCTCTCTCTCTCTCTCTCTCTCTCTCTCTCTCTCTCTCTGTCTCTCACTCTCTCTTCCTCTCTCCCTCGCCTCTCTCCCTCTCTCCCCCTCTATCTCTCTCCCTCTCTGCGTTCTGTCGTTTCAGCACCAGCGGAGTACTGCTCCAGTCGTGACGTAGCGGAGGAAAAGCTTTCTGCACCGTCTGGGGGACGACCGACTGGATGAAGCGCTCACTCTCTCTCTCTCTCTCTCTCTCTCTCTCTCTCTCTCTCCTCTACTCCTCTCCTTCGATTATCTTTACCTGGTTCTCTCCCACTCTCTTTCACTGTCTCTATCCCTCTCCTCCCGCTGTCTCTCTCGCTGTCTCGATTGGATTCAAGGTTAATAACACATTGCATTTTTCAGGAGACCCAAACACAACACATTAATACTTAATGTGTTGTGTTTGGGATTTGGTGGGAAATGGCCTGTGGCACTACACTTCAAGCAGTCATCCTCAGAAAGACGTCGCCTAACCTTGCTGCACAGACCACTGCTTGGTTCTATCAATATATATTGTTACAAAATATGATCAGTAAATTAGAATTGCATTTCTGGTGCATGTTAAATACTGTCGGTCATTGTACTGGTAGAAGTTTGTGTGTGTGTGTGCGTGTGTGTGTGTGTGTGTGTGTGTGTGTGTGTGTGTGTGTGTGTGTGTGTGTGTGTGTGTGTGTGTGTGGGTGTGTGTGTGTGTGTGTCTATGCGTGATTACTTAAGAGCCAATTTGGCTGCAAACCAAATCCAAGGATATATAGGTTGAATGAGGACAAAGAAACATCAACAACACACACACACACACACACAAAACTACACACACCCACACACAACTACACACACACGCCAGACCCACACACACACACACTCAACTACACACACACACACACAAATCCAGACATACACGTCCCAGGCACAAAGTCACCTCTCAGACACACAACTACCCAAGAACCCCCAACACACACACACACACACACACACACACACACACACACACACATACACACACACACACACACACACACACACACACACACACACGCACACACACCTCCTACCTGGACGCTGTCCAGCACCATCCCGGCCAACACCATGCCCATCCCGGCCAGCAGGAAGGGCAGCAGGACCTGCAGACACACGGCCCGCGAAGACTCCTCCTCCATGCGCACCTGAAGCCCCGCTTGGGGCCCCCGGCTGGGGGCCGCGAGCACCGGGGGGGCCAGCAGGGGCCCCTCCCCGTCCGGGGCCCCCAGCGGGGGGGGCCGGCCCTTGGCCTTTGAGCTCCGTCCCTTCCTCTTCCTCTGCCTGGCCTGGGGGGGCTGGGAGTCCTCGCCCGGCATGGTGCTGGTCTGGGTGGGGGTGGGGGTCCGGGTGGGGGTGGGGGTCCGGGTGCTGGTCCGGGTGGTGGTAGTGGTCCGGGTGGGAGACGTGGTGTTGGTGTCTGGGATGGTGTTGGTGGTGGTGGTTGTCAGGGTGGGGGTTTTGGTTGGTGTTTGGGGCGTGGTGTCTTGGGTAATCCAGGAGTTGGGCACGAGTGTGGAGTTGTTAGGGTGGTGGACAAAAGGGTGGAGTAAGAGACCACTCTGGAACAGAGGGGAGATTAAGATGATGGAATTAAATGAATAAAAAAGAAGAAAACGATGGATGGAACCAACTGGAACTGAGGACACCCACACCCACAAGCACACACACACACACACACACACACACACACACACACACACACACACACACACACACACACACACACACACACACACACACACACACACACACACACACACACACGTCAGTGAAGGGAAGCCATTGCGCTACTTGTTTTTCAACATTTAGGTCGACTCGTTTATTATCGTATGCACATGCCGGCTGTTAACGACTAATGACACTTTTTTTAGTGTCATTAGTCGTCACAGTTGTTCTGTTGGTTCGCTCACCGCCGTTCGGTTCCGACGGGCAGCTCGTCTTCCCCGGCACCGCTCGTGCACGCGTGGCTATACGAGCCACGTGAACGCGCTTCGCGACGCGAATCCGCGCGGTTCGCCCAGACTTTGGTAAATATCTTATCTCCTCCGAAGTGAAAGTGGCTGAAACTATCTCCCTCTGTCAGTCTGCCGTGTAATGCACCCCATAATAGCACCACGGTGGTAACCAATGGTTACACAGCTGGATTGCGCCTGATTGGCTGGAATAGAGCTAGTCCCGCCCCCTCGAAGCAGAGAAGGACTTGAGGCGGACTGCGTGGCGTCCGCTACGTGAGTGGTTATAATTAATAACTTTAATTCTGACTCATGTTCAGAAAAAGTGTTTGCATCAAACTGGGAGAATATGAAAGATTTTTAATCAATTTGGGTACGGAGGTTACGTTCTCACCAGGCCGGTGAGGAAGATGATGGCTATATCGATCAGATACTGTAGTTAATAAGGCTTTTTATTGGTCGATAACAGACTTGGTGAAGTTGTGAAAGACTCCACTGCTCGTGTTGTGAAATCATTATTCAGGATCTAATAAAATAAAAATTTAAATGTTTTGAGCTGTGCTTCTCAGGCCTTCCAACAGAAACCACATTCATCATGAGATCAGCAGAATCAACCGAGCATAATAAAAGATCAAGTTCTGACCTTCCTTTGATCTGTGGAGATGCAGATCCACTAGAAGCTCCGTGGTCTTCAGGACGGACTAAGGGTCTCCCGGGGTATGTGGTCTCCTGCCGGCCTGGATCCAGATGAAAGGATCTGCTCCAACAACAGTCTGGGAGGTGGTCGCTGAAGTTCAGTAACTCGCGTTCCCCCGCAAGCCCGCGTGTTCGTGCTCGTGCCCGTTATACCGGAGTGGACCCGGTATTGAATTTCATCTCATTGGCAGATTTCGACCCCCCCCCCCCCCCCCCCCCGCCTCCTTCTGCCTCGCCCTATCTCGCTCCCCGCGACCGAGTGACAGCCGCGGGTGTGACGTCACTTTCCCCATATACACCGGTCAACACCCGTGACGTAATACCGTAACACCCATAACACCCCGTTTTGGTCAGGTGTTGCCGTTAAGTTGCGGGGCCAACTCATTCCCCATCTCGTTTCGTGATATCAACGTTTGAGGACATGAAACTCAGATTGCCTGTAGGCTTCAGCAAGCTCATAAGTTAGGGTCATAGGTCAGTCGGTCGCAGGAGTCCGGAGAATGGTGGACGTGCGATGACGTGTCCGTGTGTGTGCGTGTGTGTGTGTGTGTGTGTTTGTGTGTGTGTGTGTGTGTGTGTGTGTTTGTGTGTGTGTGTGTCTGTCTCTGTGTCTTTGTTTGACAGGGCGTCTCGTACGTCTTGTGAACGCCTCAGTACCAGAGCTCGTGAACGTGTGAATGTGTGAGTGTGTGAATGGGTCAGGCGTCGAAACCGGGCGCTCTTGACCATGTGACTCGTAGTCTCAGGTGTCCCTTCACCGGCGCCCCCTGTGGTTTTGACGGGTGATCGCGGACCCTGCTGACCCCTCATTGGTCGTCTCCAGCGATGATGCTATTTCTGGAACGCTAAGCAGCCGCAGGCCACGCCCCCAAACCCCCGGACCGTCTTAAGGTCAGGGTCGGTGTCAGATGGACTGTGTGTACTACAGCAGTACAACAGTGTACCACTCATTCAGGGGGCCATAATAAGGGCCTGTAGACGGACAGCCTGTCTTGGGCCCCTGACCCCGGTTCCCAACCTGTGGGTCCCGCTCCCCTTACGGTCACCTGATCTGCATACGTGGTCGGTGGCTATGCTGGAAAGCTCTCGTGAAGTTTGAGCAGCGGAATGTTTGATGTGCAGCAGACCTGACACTAAAAGCTGATTGGGTGAAAGTAATGCGCCTTTTGAAAAAGAAAATGGGTCACAGGCTCAAAATAGGTTGGGAACCACTTGTGGGTGTGCTTGGGTTTAAGTGGGTGTGATTTTTTACACGTGCATTTGTGTTTGTGCATGTGTGTTTGTGTTTGTGTGCATACACGTGTTGGTGTGGGTATATTTGTGTGTGTGTGCATACATGTGCGTGGGTGTGGGTGTATTTTGCGTGTGCATGTGTGTTTGCGTTGGTGTGAGTGGCTGTGTGGGTGTACACGCATCTATGTGTGTACGTATGTGTGTGCAGGCCTGTGGGTGTGTGTTTATGCATGTGCGTGCCCATGAATGTGGATGTGTATATGCATGCATGCGTGTGTGTGTGTGTGTGTGTGTGTTTGTGTCACCATTATGTTCATTAGGTGAAGCAGTATATAGCGGCTCCTAACCTTCTAGAACGTCTCATATGTGGGCTTCGAACAGTCTGTTCATATCAACAGTGTCTTTGTGAGTTCCTTCAAACCTTCTATACAGATATTGTCAAAATGATGTGTGTAGATGCCTGTTTATTCAAAGTAAAACTTGTATCGTTGTTGTTGACAAACCTTACCTTTGTAAATTTCATAAGGGTGGTTGGTGACTCTGATTGTCTATTGTGCAGCCAACGCAATTAATTGATTAACAAATTGCTTGTATCAATGATACACGCAAATGTAACTCCCGTCGGGGTGACTGTGCGGCGCCACTAGATGGCGCTGTCGTTCTGTGTTAAACTCAAACCGCAGAGCAAATAAATGTTAACATCTTCATTATGGTTTTACCAGATCATTTACCATGGATGGTTTTACGAGTCTCAGCGAGTAGAGAGAGAGGAGAGCCAGTCGAACGCAAGATCGAAGGGCAACCTATAACAGAGTAAGCACTCTCTAGGTGTAATGGAATAATGTTTTTATGGAAATAGCTAAGTGTATGGCCATGTCTGATTACAATGATATGATCTTTTTGAATGAATAAACGATGAAGTCAGTGAGTTATTTGTAGTTAGCTAAGGTTTAATAATCATTGGTTACATGGCTCCGTTTTAAAAACCCTTCTTCCTCAAAGATTTTTTCAACTGTTACACATTTAACTTCACATAAAACTTTATATAGCTTACACTTTCAACTGTAATCACAGAAAGGGATTACACATTTGTGTGTGTGTGTGTGTGTGTGTGTGTGTGTGTGCGCACACACACACACACACACACACACACACACACACACACATACACACGCACACATACTCCTGCGGCATATTGTGAGGCAGTCCACAAACACAGGCCAAGAATCCCAACAATGAGCTTTACTGTTGGTGCCGTTTATTTTCCCTCTACATTAAATCCTGCCTCATGGTGTGGATCTTGCTGACTAAGTTATAAAACAGAGCTCGTAGCTCTGTTTTAGTACAAAGCTATGGGCTACAGAGTTAGATAGTTAATGTGCAGAGTTAGATAGTTTATGTGCAGAGTTAGGTAGTTAATGTGCAGAGTTCGATAGTACATGTTCAGAGTTAGATAGTTTATGTATATATAGTTAGATCGTTAATGTGCAGAGTTAGATCGTTAATGTGCAGAGTTAGATAGTTAATGTGCAGAGTTAGATAGTTTATGTATATATAGTTAGTTAGATCGTTAATGTGCAGAGTTAGATAGTTAATGTGCAGAGTCAGATAGTGCATGTTCAGAGTTAGATAGTACATGTTTATACAGTTAGATGGTATATGTACAGAGTTAGATAGTGTATGTATATAGTTAGATATATGGTAAGATAGTACATGTGCAGAGTTAGATAGCTTATGTGCAGAATAGTACGTACATAATTTTACCGTAAATTTATAGTTAGATAATACATGTACAGAGTTAGATAGTACATGTACAGAGTGAAATAGTTAATGGATAGAGTTAAAGAGTAAGCTGTCAGATTGTACATGCATACTCTCATTTGATTATAAGCTTTGACAGTGCTGCTTATATTTGGTGTGTTCACCAGCACCGCAGTAGTACCTGTTGACAGTTCTACCTCTGATCAGTAGCCCCCAGTACGACTGCGTGGTTCTGTTGACATCTGCATGGAGGACACAAAGTGCTTGCGTGGTTCATTTTTTTGGACTGGAAGCAGCTGCCTTAGTCCCGCCTCCTCCTGTGCAGCCCACCACATGCAGAGCTGTCACTCACTCCTCAGCCACCGCACGTGTGTTAATGTAAGTGTGTGTGTGTGTTTGTGTGTTTATCTACCTCCATGAGTCTGTGCCTATGCCTGTGTGTGTGTGTGTGTGTGTGTGTGTGTGTGTGTGTGTGTGTGTGTGTGTGTGTGTGTGTGTGTGTGCGTGTGTGCGTGCCTGTGTGTGCGTGTGTATGCCTGTGTGTGTTTGTGCATGCGCGGCCTTGTGTGTGCACGTGTGTACATGTGTGTGTGTGCCTGTTTATGCCTTTGTGTGCCTGTGTTGTGCGTGCCTGTGTGTGGCTGTGTGTGTGTGTGTGGCTGCCGGCCAAGCCTGTCTGAATAGAGACAGCTCCATGTGTTGCTGTGGTCTTACATAACGCTGCCGCTACGGTGATGGACGAGTTCAGGCCCAGGGAGAGCCCCACAGCCCTCCCCTTCCACTGCACTCCTCCAAGAACAGTGTTGGAGAAACTTATCTCTGAAGTGTCTCACATTAAGTCTTAGGCCCAATCCCATTTCTACCCCTTACCCCTTACCCCTTCAAAACAAGGGGTAAGGGGAAGGCGTAAGGGGTAAGGGGTAGAAATGGGATTGGGCCTTAAACTCTGGATCTGCGATAACTCATTCAAGAGCAGTCACCAGGGAGCCGTCAGTAATGGCTGAGCCACAGGTTTAGCCGGAGCAGGAGCCCTTCAACCCCAAGTTCTGAGGTGGGGCCAGAAGGGGAACCTGGACCTAGGGAGGTCAGAGGTCATGGGTCAGGGAGTTAAGGGTTCACAGAGTTCGTCCGAGGCGTCAGCTTACATGTGATGCCATGTGGATCCTACTAACACTTTCACACACACACACGCACGCGCGCGCGCACGCACACGCACGCACGCACACATGCGCGCATGCACGCACGCCACGCACACAAACACACACACACAGGCATAGGCACAGACTCATGGAGGTAGATACACACAAACACACACATGTACACACACTTACACTTGCACATAAACACACAAACACACACACACACATACACACACACACACACACACTCACACACATTCTCACATGTATTCACACAGGCATGCATACATATTTTAACACACACACACACACATTCATGCAGAAAGTAGGTGGGTCGGTTAATCAACTGTGGATATGGTTATAACTTAATATAAAAGTAAATACGATAAATGTCTTTACTTTAATATATTTCAGCATCTCGTCTTAGTATTGGTCAAAAGACATTAAAGCGGAGGAGAGAGGCCAAACCACACACACAAACGCACACACACACACCCACACACAAGCAGACACACACACACCCAGACACAAACACTCCGGCACACACACACGCACACACACACACACGCACACACACACACACACAAGCAAACCCACACTCTGTGTAACACTGCTAGACTGGAGTCTGTGGTTACCCCGTGTCTGTGTGTTGGTCCTCAGAATCCTGAACGAGTTCTGGAGAACCGCACGGCCCTCAGAGCTGCTTACTCGCCGCGGGGGCCCTGACCGCCGTGGACCCCCCCCCCCCCCCCCCCCCCCCTTGGCTACTGAGTCAGGAGCCACGCTTGTTATTAAAAACACTTTGTTGTTCCAGCAGGACCCTGACCTTTACACAGAGGAACTGTTCACAACCAAATACAAGCACACACACACACACACATGCACGCACACACACACACACACATACAAACACGCACACACGTGCACATGCACGCACAAACTAATTCAAGGAAACGTACGCATACATATTAATGCACACACATGGATGTAAACACATAAATACACACGCACACGTCAACAACACGACCAAACACACATTCAGACGGAGACTCACCCAACCCAACGCACACATGCAGGGACACGGATAACGACACACAGACATGGACTATTCTTTCTCTCTCTCACACAAACACACACGTCAAGCGTTGGATCGTGACATCATGGTGACGGTATGATGACAGTTCAGTGGTCTCTGGAATATCTCAGGCTCTGCCTGTGTGTTTGTTGTGTAAGTGCTCTGTGTGAGTGCATGCATTGAGTTTTATGTGTGTGCATACAGTTTGTTTGTGTGAGTGCGTGCAGTGAGGTTGTGTTCGTGAGTGCAGTGAGTGTGTGGGAGTGAGTGCAGTGAGTCTGTGTGTAAGTGCGTGCAGTGAGTTTGTTTGTGCATGTGTGTTTCTGTAGTTGCATGCAGTGAGTTTGTGTGTACAGGCAGTGTGTTTGTGTGAGTGCATGCAGCTTGTGCAAGTTATGCAGTGTGTGAGTGCATGCAGTGAGTTAATGTGAGTGTTCATGCAGTGTGTTTTTATGGGTGCATGCAGTGTTTTTGTGTGAGTGTTCATCAAGTGTGTTTGTGTGTGCATACAGTGAATTTGTGTGCGCATGCAGTGAGTTTTTGTGAGTGCATGGAGTGAGTGTGTGAGTCCATGCAGTGAGATTGTGTGATTGCATGCAGTGCGTTGGTGTGTGACTGTGCATGCAGTGTGTTTGTGTATGCATGCAGCAAGTGTGTGTATATATGGTGTAGAGTGTGACAGAGTTCAATTTGTTTATGAGGTGTATTTTTGTGGTCTGTGTGTGTATTTCTCTACCTCTCTCTCTCTCTTTACCACACTCTCTCTCTCTCTCACTTTCCTTCTCTCCCTCTTCTCCCCTCTGTCTCTCTCCCTTCCTTTCATTAAAATTGTATTCTTTATTAAATACACACAAACACACGCATACAGACCAACACTTACACACTGACACTAGAGAGGGAGAGGGAGGGAGAGGGAGGGAGAGAGGGAGGGAGGGAGGGAGGGAGGGAGGGAGAGGGAGAGAGAGAGCCAGGTTTATTTGACCATGTGGTAATACTTAAGTTTGGTTTCTTCTCACAGAAACCTCATCTATAAAAGTCTCTCTCCTCAAACCGCTCTGGCTCTTTCTCCTGTTCTCTCTCTTCCTTTCTGTCTTTGTATTCATTCTTCTTTGACACAGAGCAAACATCCCATCATTTCTTCATGATAATGACGAGGTGTGAAGAGCATTCACTCTCCCTGCCATCAGGATCAGAGTTGTGTTGAAACTAGAGCTGTCAAGCGATTAAAATATTTAATCGTGATTAATCGCATTAATGTCATAGTTAACTCTAATTAATCGCAAAAAAAATTTTCTATGCTAAATATCCCTTGATTTTTTTGTCCCATAATTCTTCTCATTTTAATTCTCTTATCAACATGGTGAAGTGCATCGGCTTGCCTTGTGCAAATGATTTTTTATTGATAACAACATTGGCATATACACTGATCAAAACAGGACGATACAAAAAAAGAGCCTATAGTGCAATTAAA